>NW_026527172.1:0-207822 GCF_022682495.2 Desmodus rotundus | reverse complement strand
GAAGAGGGTATGAGATCTGGTAGAAGGCGCTCATTTCCAATTCAACTGATATGAGCACATTGATCTAGTGCTGCGTTTTTGCTTAAAGCCACACTTCCCAGGAACATGTTCATTCCCGAATAACTTGGCAGCTTTCAAACCGCTCACTCCAGTGCTGTGTGAGAGAAAGTCACTCGAGTCGAGTAAGGGGACTGCTAGCTGCACATGCGTTGCTACGTTGAAAACACTGTGTGGTCAAAGTGAGGTAGTAGGCTGTTGCTTCTCTTCTTCCTGGGGCTACGCTTTTCTGATGGAAAAAGTACCTAGGAGAAAACTCGACTGTGGAAGCTCCTTCCCTGCAAGGATCACAAAGTGCTATGCCAGCATTCCCTCCTTTGCTGACGGGAAATCATTTCCGGAGCTCTTGGGCTATGACACGAGCCAGAGATCCTATATTGCAGCAAGGTACTTGGACAGGATGCTGACAAGAGTACGTACTGTGTGAGACACCACTGCTTTCATCTCCTACTGCAATGAGAACGTTGATAACACGTCAAATAGTGTGGATGGCTTTTGTTGAGAACACTTTTCGCACGACTTGATATAATCCCTGGATGATGCAGGGGAGCGCAAACTCTTCACTGCTGTATTGTCAGAGTGGAATGAATGCCCTGGTAGGCCCATGCGGTACTTTTCGCTCCTTCCTCCTTGAACGCTTCACGAACGGGTGGAGTCCGAGGGACCTAGTATAGTCTCCATGTTTTCTTAGGCTACAGTCTTCTTCTCCCATCACATCTACGACTGAGATGAGACCATTGAGAAGACGTTGAACACTGAGACGGCTTTGGAAAAAAACCCGCTTCCTACGAAATTCGTTGATTCCCGAGTGATTTTGAGGCGCAAACAAATCTTCACGGACGAATTATCTTCCCCTGGGAGCCCCACAGGCTTCTCTGAGATTCATATTCCCTTAGATCTTCAGAGACTTGGAGTCCAAGTCACGTAGCAGGCCTAGCGGCCTTCCAACGTCCGGATACGCTTTCCTCCCAGCACGCACAATTTGGCGAAAACAGTGGTAGCCAGGCTTACTCTACTTCCTAGTTGGCACAGGCCTGTGCTTCCGTTCACTCATTGGTTTTGGGGAACGTGATTCCGGAACTCTCTGGCTAGCAAAGTTACAGCCAGGATGGCCATACAGAAAACCCTGTGAAATGACGTTCTAAATCGGTGGGTTCTATCGGCACCCCATACATTTCGCACTCTACTGAAACGAGTCCATCGACCTAGTGTTACCCGCTGGAGATGAAATTCGCTAATAAGGCCCTTGTATGAAACAGCCTGATTCCCCAGTTGTTTGGAAGCTTTGCATGAATTCCTCGCTGTTCGAGCAGAAGGAAATTCAGTCGAAAAGAGTCAGTGGACTGTGAGCTTCATGTGCATATCTATGTTCAAGAAACAGTTCTGTCCACAAGACATAGTAGTCAGTAGCTGCAGGAAATCTTCGGACTCTGCTATTTTGCTGGAATAAATAGAGCGGCGAAAAGCCCACACTCGCAGCTCATTGTCCTGCAAAGTTCAGATGCTGCTATGCTCCTGTTCATTCACTACTGATGGAAAATGATTTCAGTAGCATTTTGGTTAGGACACAACCCACAGCTCTGATATATCAGACACGTTCTGTTTAAAGATAGTGTTAGGGTTAGGGCTAGCATTAGGATTATGGTAAGGAATAGCTTTCTTATTAGGGTTAGCGTTAAGGTTAAGGATAGGGATAGGGTTAGGGTTAGGGTTAGGGTTAGGGTTAGGGATAGGGTTAGTGTTAGGGTTAGGGTTAGGCTTAGGTTTAGGGATAGGGTTATGGTTAGGGTTAGGTTTAGGAATAGGGTTAGCGATAGGGTTAGGGTTCGGGTGTGGGTTAATGTTACAGGTAGGGTAGGTCTAGGGCTAAAGCTCGATGAGGGCCGCAGTTAGAGGAAAGTGTGTCCTAGAAGATAGTGTATTTCATAGCTGTCATAGTCCTGTGCTTTCATTGAGTCCGTTGATGACGAGAAAGCGATTCTGTAGATCCTTGCACTCAAACCCAGCAAGGTAATTGATAACAGAGCAAAATAGCTGATCATAAGTTCTGAAGAGGGTATGAGATCTGGTAGAAGGCGCTCATTTCCAATTCAACTGATATGAGCACATTGATCTAGTGCTGCGTTTTTGCTTAAAGCCACACTTCCCAGGAACATGTTCATTCCCGAATAACTTGGCAGCTTTCAAACCGCTCACTCCAGTGCTGTGTGAGAGAAAGTCACTCGAGTCGAGTAAGGGGACTGCTAGCTGCACATGCGTTGCTACGTTGAAAACACTGTGTGGTCAAAGTGAGGTAGTAGGCTGTTGCTTCTCTTCTTCCTGGGGCTACGCTTTTCTGATGGAAAAAGTACCTAGGAGAAAACTCGACTGTGGAAGCTCCTTCCCTGCAAGGATCACAAAGTGCTATGCCAGCATTCCCTCCTTTGCTGACGGGAAATCATTTCCGGAGCTCTTGGGCTATGACACGAGCCAGAGATCCTATATTGCAGCAAGGTACTTGGACAGGATGCTGACAAGAGTACGTACTGTGTGAGACACCACTGCTTTCATCTCCTACTGCAATGAGAACGTTGATAACACGTCAAATAGTGTGGATGGCTTTTGTTGAGAACACTTTTCGCACGACTTGATATAATCCCTGGATGATGCAGGGGAGCGCAAACTCTTCACTGCTGTATTGTCAGAGTGGAATGAATGCCCTGGTAGGCCCATGCGGTACTTTTCGCTCCTTCCTCCTTGAACGCTTCACGAACGGGTGGAGTCCGAGGGACCTAGTATAGTCTCCATGTTTTCTTAGGCTACAGTCTTCTTCTCCCATCACATCTACGACTGAGATGAGACCATTGAGAAGACGTTGAACACTGAGACGGCTTTGGAAAAAAACCCGCTTCCTACGAAATTCGTTGATTCCCGAGTGATTTTGAGGCGCAAACAAATCTTCACGGACGAATTATCTTCCCCTGGGAGCCCCACAGGCTTCTCTGAGATTCATATTCCCTTAGATCTTCAGAGACTTGGAGTCCAAGTCACGTAGCAGGCCTAGCGGCCTTCCAACGTCCGGATACGCTTTCCTCCCAGCACGCACAATTTGGCGAAAACAGTGGTAGCCAGGCTTACTCTACTTCCTAGTTGGCACAGGCCTGTGCTTCCGTTCACTCATTGGTTTTGGGGAACGTGATTCCGGAACTCTCTGGCTAGCAAAGTTACAGCCAGGATGGCCATACAGAAAACCCTGTGAAATGACGTTCTAAATCGGTGGGTTCTATCGGCACCCCATACATTTCGCACTCTACTGAAACGAGTCCATCGACCTAGTGTTACCCGCTGGAGATGAAATTCGCTAATAAGGCCCTTGTATGAAACAGCCTGATTCCCCAGTTGTTTGGAAGCTTTGCATGAATTCCTCGCTGTTCGAGCAGAAGGAAATTCAGTCGAAAAGAGTCAGTGGACTGTGAGCTTCATGTGCATATCTATGTTCAAGAAACAGTTCTGTCCACAAGACATAGTAGTCAGTAGCTGCAGGAAATCTTCGGACTCTGCTATTTTGCTGGAATAAATAGAGCGGCGAAAAGCCCACACTCGCAGCTCATTGTCCTGCAAAGTTCAGATGCTGCTATGCTCCTGTTCATTCACTACTGATGGAAAATGATTTCAGTAGCATTTTGGTTAGGACACAACCCACAGCTCTGATATATCAGACACGTTCTGTTTAAAGATAGTGTTAGGGTTAGGGCTAGCATTAGGATTATGGTAAGGAATAGCTTTCTTATTAGGGTTAGCGTTAAGGTTAAGGATAGGGATAGGGTTAGGGTTAGGGTTAGGGTTAGGGTTAGGGATAGGGTTAGTGTTAGGGTTAGGGTTAGGCTTAGGTTTAGGGATAGGGTTATGGTTAGGGTTAGGTTTAGGAATAGGGTTAGCGATAGGGTTAGGGTTCGGGTGTGGGTTAATGTTACAGGTAGGGTAGGTCTAGGGCTAAAGCTCGATGAGGGCCGCAGTTAGAGGAAAGTGTGTCCTAGAAGATAGTGTATTTCATAGCTGTCATAGTCCTGTGCTTTCATTGAGTCCGTTGATGACGAGAAAGCGATTCTGTAGATCCTTGCACTCAAACCCAGCAAGGTAATTGATAACAGAGCAAAATAGCTGATCATAAGTTCTGAAGAGGGTATGAGATATGGTAGAAGGCGCTCATTTCCAATTCAACTGATATGAGCACATTGATCTAGTGCTGCGTTTTTGCTTAAAGCCACACTTCCCAGGAACATGTTCATTCCCGAATAACTTGGCAGCTTTCAAACCGCTCACTCCAGTGCTGTGTGAGAGAAAGTCACTCGAGTCGAGTAAGGGGACTGCTAGCTGCACATGCGTTGCTACGTTGAAAACACTGTGTGGTCAAAGTGAGGTAGTAGGCTGTTGCTTCTCTTCTTCCTGGGGCTACGCTTTTCTGATGGAAAAAGTACCTAGGAGAAAACTCGACTGTGGAAGCTCCTTCCCTGCAAGGATCACAAAGTGCTATGCCAGCATTCCCTCCTTTGCTGACGGGAAATCATTTCCGGAGCTCTTGGGCTATGACACGAGCCAGAGATCCTATATTGCAGCAAGGTACTTGGACAGGATGCTGACAAGAGTACGTACTGTGTGAGACACCACTGCTTTCATCTCCTACTGCAATGAGAACGTTGATAACACGTCAAATAGTGTGGATGGCTTTTGTTGAGAACACTTTTCGCACGACTTGATATAATCCCTGGATGATGCAGGGGAGCGCAAACTCTTCACTGCTGTATTGTCAGAGTGGAATGAATGCCCTGGTAGGCCCATGCGGTACTTTTCGCTCCTTCCTCCTTGAACGCTTCACGAACGGGTGGAGTCCGAGGGACCTAGTATAGTCTCCATAGTTTCTTAGGCTACAGTCTTCTTCTCCCATCACATCTACGACTGAGATGAGACCATTGAGAAGACGTTGAACACTGAGACGGCTTTGGAAAAAAACCCGCTTCCTACGAAATTCGTTGATTCCCGAGTGATTTTGAGGCGCAAACAAATCTTCACGGACGAATTATCTTCCCCTGGGAGCCCCACAGGCTTCTCTGAGATTCATATTCCCTTAGATCTTCAGAGACTTGGAGTCCAAGTCACGTAGCAGGCCTAGCGGCCTTCCAACGTCCGGATACGCTTTCCTCCCAGCACGCACAATTTGGCGAAAACAGTGGTAGCCAGGCTTACTCTACTTCCTAGTTGGCACAGGCCTGTGCTTCCGTTCACTCATTGGTTTTGGGGAACGTGATTCCGGAACTCTCTGGCTAGCAAAGTTACAGCCAGGATGGCCATACAGAAAACCCTGTGAAATGACGTTCTAAATCGGTGGGTTCTATCGGCACCCCATACATTTCGCACTCTACTGAAACGAGTCCATCGACCTAGTGTTACCCGCTGGAGATGAAATTCGCTAATAAGGCCCTTGTATGAAACAGCCTGATTCCCCAGTTGTTTGGAAGCTTTGCATGAATTCCTCGCTGTTCGAGCAGAAGGAAATTCAGTCGAAAAGAGTCAGTGGACTGTGAGCTTCATGTGCATATCTATGTTCAAGAAACAGTTCTGTCCACAAGACATAGTAGTCAGTAGCTGCAGGAAATCTTCGGACTCTGCTATTTTGCTGGAATAAATAGAGCGGCGAAAAGCCCACACTCGCAGCTCATTGTCCTGCAAAGTTCAGATGCTGCTATGCTCCTGTTCATTCACTACTGATGGAAAATGATTTCAGTAGCATTTTGGTTAGGACACAACCCACAGCTCTGATATATCAGACACGTTCTGTTTAAAGATAGTGTTAGGGTTAGGGCTAGCATTAGGATTATGGTAAGGAATAGCTTTCTTATTAGGGTTAGCGTTAAGGTTAAGGATAGGGATAGGGTTAGGGTTAGGGTTAGGGTTAGGGTTAGGGATAGGGTTAGTGTTAGGGTTAGGGTTAGGCTTAGGTTTAGGGATAGGGTTATGGTTAGGGTTAGGTTTAGGAATAGGGTTAGCGATAGGGTTAGGGTTCGGGTGTGGGTTAATGTTACAGGTAGGGTAGGTCTAGGGCTAAAGCTCGATGAGGGCCGCAGTTAGAGGAAAGTGTGTCCTAGAAGATAGTGTATTTCATAGCTGTCATAGTCCTGTGCTTTCATTGAGTCCGTTGATGACGAGAAAGCGATTCTGTAGATCCTTGCACTCAAACCCAGCAAGGTAATTGATAACAGAGCAAAATAGCTGATCATAAGTTCTGAAGAGGGTATGAGATATGGTAGAAGGCGCTCATTTCCAATTCAACTGATATGAGCACATTGATCTAGTGCTGCGTTTTTGCTTAAAGCCACACTTCCCAGGAACATGTTCATTCCCGAATAACTTGGCAGCTTTCAAACCGCTCACTCCAGTGCTGTGTGAGAGAAAGTCACTCGAGTCGAGTAAGGGGACTGCTAGCTGCACATGCGTTGCTACGTTGAAAACACTGTGTGGTCAAAGTGAGGTAGTAGGCTGTTGCTTCTCTTCTTCCTGGGGCTACGCTTTTCTGATGGAAAAAGTACCTAGGAGAAAACTCGACTGTGGAAGCTCCTTCCCTGCAAGGATCACAAAGTGCTATGCCAGCATTCCCTCCTTTGCTGACGGGAAATCATTTCCGGAGCTCTTGGGCTATGACACGAGCCAGAGATCCTATATTGCAGCAAGGTACTTGGACAGGATGCTGACAAGAGTACGTACTGTGTGAGACACCACTGCTTTCATCTCCTACTGCAATGAGAACGTTGATAACACGTCAAATAGTGTGGATGGCTTTTGTTGAGAACACTTTTCGCACGACTTGATATAATCCCTGGATGATGCAGGGGAGCGCAAACTCTTCACTGCTGTATTGTCAGAGTGGAATGAATGCCCTGGTAGGCCCATGCGGTACTTTTCGCTCCTTCCTCCTTGAACGCTTCACGAACGGGTGGAGTCCGAGGGACCTAGTATAGTCTCCATGTTTTCTTAGGCTACAGTCTTCTTCTCCCATCACATCTACGACTGAGATGAGACCATTGAGAAGACGTTGAACACTGAGACGGCTTTGGAAAAAAACCCGCTTCCTACGAAATTCGTTGATTCCCGAGTGATTTTGAGGCGCAAACAAATCTTCACGGACGAATTATCTTCCCCTGGGAGCCCCACAGGCTTCTCTGAGATTCATATTCCCTTAGATCTTCAGAGACTTGGAGTCCAAGTCACGTAGCAGGCCTAGCGGCCTTCCAACGTCCGGATACGCTTTCCTCCCAGCACGCACAATTTGGCGAAAACAGTGGTAGCCAGGCTTACTCTACTTCCTAGTTGGCACAGGCCTGTGCTTCCGTTCACTCATTGGTTTTGGGGAACGTGATTCCGGAACTCTCTGGCTAGCAAAGTTACAGCCAGGATGGCCATACAGAAAACCCTGTGAAATGACGTTCTAAATCGGTGGGTTCTATCGGCACCCCATACATTTCGCACTCTACTGAAACGAGTCCATCGACCTAGTGTTACCCGCTGGAGATGAAATTCGCTAATAAGGCCCTTGTATGAAACAGCCTGATTCCCCAGTTGTTTGGAAGCTTTGCATGAATTCCTCGCTGTTCGAGCAGAAGGAAATTCAGTCGAAAAGAGTCAGTGGACTGTGAGCTTCATGTGCATATCTATGTTCAAGAAACAGTTCTGTCCACAAGACATAGTAGTCAGTAGCTGCAGGAAATCTTCGGACTCTGCTATTTTGCTGGAATAAATAGAGCGGCGAAAAGCCCACACTCGCAGCTCATTGTCCTGCAAAGTTCAGATGCTGCTATGCTCCTGTTCATTCACTACTGATGGAAAATGATTTCAGTAGCATTTTGGTTAGGACACAACCCACAGCTCTGATATATCAGACACGTTCTGTTTAAAGATAGTGTTAGGGTTAGGGCTAGCATTAGGATTATGGTAAGGAATAGCTTTCTTATTAGGGTTAGCGTTAAGGTTAAGGATAGGGATAGGGTTAGGGTTAGGGTTAGGGTTAGGGATAGGGTTAGTGTTAGGGTTAGGGTTAGGCTTAGGTTTAGGGATAGGGTTATGGTTAGGGTTAGGTTTAGGAATAGGGTTAGCGATAGGGTTAGGGTTCGGGTGTGGGTTAATGTTACAGGTAGGGTAGGTCTAGGGCTAAAGCTCGATGAGGGCCGCAGTTAGAGGAAAGTGTGTCCTAGAAGATAGTGTATTTCATAGCTGTCATAGTCCTGTGCTTTCATTGAGTCCGTTGATGACGAGAAAGCGATTCTGTAGATCCTTGCACTCAAACCCAGCAAGGTAATTGATAACAGAGCAAAATAGCTGATCATAAGTTCTGAAGAGGGTATGAGATATGGTAGAAGGCGCTCATTTCCAATTCAACTGATATGAGCACATTGATCTAGTGCTGCGTTTTTGCTTAAAGCCACACTTCCCAGGAACATGTTCATTCCCGAATAACTTGGCAGCTTTCAAACCGCTCACTCCAGTGCTGTGTGAGAGAAAGTCACTCGAGTCGAGTAAGGGGACTGCTAGCTGCACATGCGTTGCTACGTTGAAAACACTGTGTGGTCAAAGTGAGGTAGTAGGCTGTTGCTTCTCTTCTTCCTGGGGCTACGCTTTTCTGATGGAAAAAGTACCTAGGAGAAAACTCGACTGTGGAAGCTCCTTCCCTGCAAGGATCACAAAGTGCTATGCCAGCATTCCCTCCTTTGCTGACGGGAAATCATTTCCGGAGCTCTTGGGCTATGACACGAGCCAGAGATCCTATATTGCAGCAAGGTACTTGGACAGGATGCTGACAAGAGTACGTACTGTGTGAGACACCACTGCTTTCATCTCCTACTGCAATAAGAACGTTGATAACACGTCAAATAGTGTGGATGGCTTTTGTTGAGAACACTTTTCGCACGACTTGATATAATCCCTGGATGATGCAGGGGAGCGCAAACTCTTCACTGCTGTATTGTCAGAGTGGAATGAATGCCCTGGTAGGCCCATGCGGTACTTTTCGCTCCTTCCTCCTTGAACGCTTCACGAACGGGTGGAGTCCGAGGGACCTAGTATAGTCTCCATGTTTTCTTAGGCTACAGTCTTCTTCTCCCATCACATCTACGACTGAGATGAGACCATTGAGAAGACGTTGAACACTGAGACGGCTTTGGAAAAAAACCCGCTTCCTACGAAATTCGTTGATTCCCGAGTGATTTTGAGGCGCAAACAAATCTTCACGGACGAATTATCTTCCCCTGGGAGCCCCACAGGCTTCTCTGAGATTCATATTCCCTTAGATCTTCAGAGACTTGGAGTCCAAGTCACGTAGCAGGCCTAGCGGCCTTCCAACGTCCGGATACGCTTTCCTCCCAGCACGCACAATTTGGCGAAAACAGTGGTAGCCAGGCTTACTCTACTTCCTAGTTGGCACAGGCCTGTGCTTCCGTTCACTCATTGGTTTTGGGGAACGTGATTCCGGAACTCTCTGGCTAGCAAAGTTACAGCCAGGATGGCCATACAGAAAACCCTGTGAAATGACGTTCTAAATCGGTGGGTTCTCTCAGCACCCCATACATTTCGCACTCTACTGAAACGAGTCCATCGACCTAGTGTTACCCGCTGGAGATGAAATTCGCTAATAAGGCCCTTGTATGAAACAGCCTGATTCCCCAGTTGTTTGGAAGCTTTGCATGAATTCCTCGCTGTTCGAGCAGAAGGAAATTCAGTCGAAAAGAGTCAGTGGACTGTGAGCTTCATGTGCATATCTATGTTCAAGAAACAGTTCTGTCCACAAGACATAGTAGTCAGTAGCTGCAGGAAATCTTCGGACTCTGCTATTTTGCTGGAATAAATAGAGCGGCGAAAAGCCCACACTCGCAGCTCATTGTCCTGCAAAGTTCAGATGCTGCTATGCTCCTGTTCATTCACTACTGATGGAAAATGATTTCAGTAGCATTTTGGTTAGGACACAACCCACAGCTCTGATATATCAGACACGTTCTGTTTAAAGATAGTGTTAGGGTTAGGGCTAGCATTAGGATTATGGTAAGGAATAGCTTTCTTATTAGGGTTAGCGTTAAGGTTAAGGATAGGGATAGGGTTAGGGTTAGGGTTAGGGTTAGGGTTAGGGATAGGGTTAGTGTTAGGGTTAGGGTTAGGCTTAGGTTTAGGGATAGGGTTATGGTTAGGGTTAGGTTTAGGAATAGGGTTAGCGATAGGGTTAGGGTTCGGGTGTGGGTTAATGTTACAGGTAGGGTAGGTCTAGGGCTAAAGCTCGATGAGGGCCGCAGTTAGAGGAAAGTGTGTCCTAGAAGATAGTGTATTTCATAGCTGTCATAGTCCTGTGCTTTCATTGAGTCCGTTGATGACGAGAAAGCGATTCTGTAGATCCTTGCACTCAAACCCAGCAAGGTAATTGATAACAGAGCAAAATAGCTGATCATAAGTTCTGAAGAGGGTATGAGATCTGGTAGAAGGCGCTCATTTCCAATTCAACTGATATGAGCACATTGATCTAGTGCTGCGTTTTTGCTTAAAGCCACACTTCCCAGGAACATGTTCATTCCCGAATAACTTGGCAGCTTTCAAACCGCTCACTCCAGTGCTGTGTGAGAGAAAGTCACTCGAGTCGAGTAAGGGGACTGCTAGCTGCACATGCGTTGCTACGTTGAAAACACTGTGTGGTCAAAGTGAGGTAGTAGGCTGTTGCTTCTCTTCTTCCTGGGGCTACGCTTTTCTGATGGAAAAAGTACCTAGGAGAAAACTCGACTGTGGAAGCTCCTTCCCTGCAAGGATCACAAAGTGCTATGCCAGCATTCCCTCCTTTGCTGACGGGAAATCATTTCCGGAGCTCTTGGGCTATGACACGAGCCAGAGATCCTATATTGCAGCAAGGTACTTGGACAGGATGCTGACAAGAGTACGTACTGTGTGAGACACCACTGCTTTCATCTCCTACTGCAATGAGAACGTTGATAACACGTCAAATAGTGTGGATGGCTTTTGTTGAGAACACTTTTCGCACGACTTGATATAATCCCTGGATGATGCAGGGGAGCGCAAACTCTTCACTGCTGTATTGTCAGAGTGGAATGAATGCCCTGGTAGGCCCATGCGGTACTTTTCGCTCCTTCCTCCTTGAACGCTTCACGAACGGGTGGAGTCCGAGGGACCTAGTATAGTCTCCATGTTTTCTTAGGCTACAGTCTTCTTCTCCCATCACATCTACGACTGAGATGAGACCATTGAGAAGACGTTGAACACTGAGACGGCTTTGGAAAAAAACCCGCTTCCTACGAAATTCGTTGATTCCCGAGTGATTTTGAGGCGCAAACAAATCTTCACGGACGAATTATCTTCCCCTGGGAGCCCCACAGGCTTCTCTGAGATTCATATTCCCTTAGATCTTCAGAGACTTGGAGTCCAAGTCACGTAGCAGGCCTAGCGGCCTTCCAACGTCCGGATACGCTTTCCTCCCAGCACGCACAATTTGGCGAAAACAGTGGTAGCCAGGCTTACTCTACTTCCTAGTTGGCACAGGCCTGTGCTTCCGTTCACTCATTGGTTTTGGGGAACGTGATTCCGGAACTCTCTGGCTAGCAAAGTTACAGCCAGGATGGCCATACAGAAAACCCTGTGAAATGACGTTCTAAATCGGTGGGTTCTATCGGCACCCCATACATTTCGCACTCTACTGAAACGAGTCCATCGACCTAGTGTTACCCGCTGGAGATGAAATTCGCTAATAAGGCCCTTGTATGAAACAGCCTGATTCCCCAGTTGTTTGGAAGCTTTGCATGAATTCCTCGCTGTTCGAGCAGAAGGAAATTCAGTCGAAAAGAGTCAGTGGACTGTGAGCTTCATGTGCATATCTATGTTCAAGAAACAGTTCTGTCCACAAGACATAGTAGTCAGTAGCTGCAGGAAATCTTCGGACTCTGCTATTTTGCTGGAATAAATAGAGCGGCGAAAAGCCCACACTCGCAGCTCATTGTCCTGCAAAGTTCAGATGCTGCTATGCTCCTGTTCATTCACTACTGATGGAAAATGATTTCAGTAGCATTTTGGTTAGGACACAACCCACAGCTCTGATATATCAGACACGTTCTGTTTAAAGATAGTGTTAGGGTTAGGGCTAGCATTAGGATTATGGTAAGGAATAGCTTTCTTATTAGGGTTAGCGTTAATGTTAAGGATAGGGATAGGGTTAGGGTTAGGGTTAGGGTTAGGGATAGGGTTAGTGTTAGGGTTAGGGTTAGGCTTAGGTTTAGGGATAGGGTTATGGTTAGGGTTAGGTTTAGGAATAGGGTTAGCGATAGGGTTAGGGTTCGGGTGTGGGTTAATGTTACAGGTAGGGTAGGTCTAGGGCTAAAGCTCGATGAGGGCCGCAGTTAGAGGAAAGTGTGTCCTAGAAGATAGTGTATTTCATAGCTGTCATAGTCCTGTGCTTTCATTGAGTCCGTTGATGACGAGAAAGCGATTCTGTAGATCCTTGCACTCAAACCCAGCAAGGTAATTGATAACAGAGCAAAATAGCTGATCATAAGTTCTGAAGAGGGTATGAGATATGGTAGAAGGCGCTCATTTCCAATTCAACTGATATGAGCACATTGATCTAGTGCTGCGTTTTTGCTTAAAGCCACACTTCCCAGGAACATGTTCATTCCCGAATAACTTGGCAGCTTTCAAACCGCTCACTCCAGTGCTGTGTGAGAGAAAGTCACTCGAGTCGAGTAAGGGGACTGCTAGCTGCACATGCGTTGCTACGTTGAAAACACTGTGTGGTCAAAGTGAGGTAGTAGGCTGTTGCTTCTCTTCTTCCTGGGGCTACGCTTTTCTGATGGAAAAAGTACCTAGGAGAAAACTCGACTGTGGAAGCTCCTTCCCTGCAAGGATCACAAAGTGCTATGCCAGCATTCCCTCCTTTGCTGACGGGAAATCATTTCCGGAGCTCTTGGGCTATGACACGAGCCAGAGATCCTATATTGCAGCAAGGTACTTGGACAGGATGCTGACAAGAGTACGTACTGTGTGAGACACCACTGCTTTCATCTCCTACTGCAATGAGAACGTTGATAACACGTCAAATAGTGTGGATGGCTTTTGTTGAGAACACTTTTCGCACGACTTGATATAATCCCTGGATGATGCAGGGGAGCGCAAACTCTTCACTGCTGTATTGTCAGAGTGGAATGAATGCCCTGGTAGGCCCATGCGGTACTTTTCGCTCCTTCCTCCTTGAACGCTTCACGAACGGGTGGAGTCCGAGGGACCTAGTATAGTCTCCATAGTTTCTTAGGCTACAGTCTTCTTCTCCCATCACATCTACGACTGAGATGAGACCATTGAGAAGACGTTGAACACTGAGACGGCTTTGGAAAAAAACCCGCTTCCTACGAAATTCGTTGATTCCCGAGTGATTTTGAGGCGCAAACAAATCTTCACGGACGAATTATCTTCCCCTGGGAGCCCCACAGGCTACTCTGAGATTCATATTCCCTTAGATCTTCAGAGACTTGGAGTCCAAGTCACGTAGCAGGCCTAGCGGCCTTCCAACGTCCGGATACGCTTTCCTCCCAGCACGCACAATTTGGCGAAAACAGTGGTAGCCAGGCTTACTCTACTTCCTAGTTGGCACAGGCCTGTGCTTCCGTTCACTCATTGGTTTTGGGGAACGTGATTCCGGAACTCTCTGGCTAGCAAAGTTACAGCCAGGATGGCCATACAGAAAACCCTGTGAAATGACGTTCTAAATCGGTGGGTTCTATCGGCACCCCATACATTTCGCACTCTACTGAAACGAGTCCATCGACCTAGTGTTACCCGCTGGAGATGAAATTCGCTAATAAGGCCCTTGTATGAAACAGCCTGATTCCCCAGTTGTTTGGAAGCTTTGCATGAATTCCTCGCTGTTCGAGCAGAAGGAAATTCAGTCGAAAAGAGTCAGTGGACTGTGAGCTTCATGTGCATATCTATGTTCAAGAAACAGTTCTGTCCACAAGACATAGTAGTCAGTAGCTGCAGGAAATCTTCGGACTCTGCTATTTTGCTGGAATAAATAGAGCGGCGAAAAGCCCACACTCGCAGCTCATTGTCCTGCAAAGTTCAGATGCTGCTATGCTCCTGTTCATTCACTACTGATGGAAAATGATTTCAGTAGCATTTTGGTTAGGACACAACCCACAGCTCTGATATATCAGACACGTTCTGTTTAAAGATAGTGTTAGGGTTAGGGCTAGCATTAGGATTATGGTAAGGAATAGCTTTCTTATTAGGGTTAGCGTTAAGGTTAAGGATAGGGATAGGGTTAGGGTTAGGGTTAGGGTTAGGGTTAGGGATAGGGTTAGTGTTAGGGTTAGGGTTAGGCTTAGGTTTAGGGATAGGGTTATGGTTAGGGTTAGGTTTAGGAATAGGGTTAGCGATAGGGTTAGGGTTCGGGTGTGGGTTAATGTTACAGGTAGGGTAGGTCTAGGGCTAAAGCTCGATGAGGGCCGCAGTTAGAGGAAAGTGTGTCCTAGAAGATAGTGTATTTCATAGCTGTCATAGTCCTGTGCTTTCATTGAGTCCGTTGATGACGAGAAAGCGATTCTGTAGATCCTTGCACTCAAACCCAGCAAGGTAATTGATAACAGAGCAAAATAGCTGATCATAAGTTCTGAAGAGGGTATGAGATATGGTAGAAGGCGCTCATTTCCAATTCAACTGATATGAGCACATTGATCTAGTGCTGCGTTTTTGCTTAAAGCCACACTTCCCAGGAACATGTTCATTCCCGAATAACTTGGCAGCTTTCAAACCGCTCACTCCAGTGCTGTGTGAGAGAAAGTCACTCGAGTCGAGTAAGGGGACTGCTAGCTGCACATGCGTTGCTACGTTGAAAACACTGTGTGGTCAAAGTGAGGTAGTAGGCTGTTGCTTCTCTTCTTCCTGGGGCTACGCTTTTCTGATGGAAAAAGTACCTAGGAGAAAACTCGACTGTGGAAGCTCCTTCCCTGCAAGGATCACAAAGTGCTATGCCAGCATTCCCTCCTTTGCTGACGGGAAATCATTTCCGGAGCTCTTGGGCTATGACACGAGCCAGAGATCCTATATTGCAGCAAGGTACTTGGACAGGATGCTGACAAGAGTACGTACTGTGTGAGACACCACTGCTTTCATCTCCTACTGCAATGAGAACGTTGATAACACGTCAAATAGTGTGGATGGCTTTTGTTGAGAACACTTTTCGCACGACTTGATATAATCCCTGGATGATGCAGGGGAGCGCAAACTCTTCACTGCTGTATTGTCAGAGTGGAATGAATGCCCTGGTAGGCCCATGCGGTACTTTTCGCTCCTTCCTCCTTGAACGCTTCACGAACGGGTGGAGTCCGAGGGACCTAGTATAGTCTCCATGTTTTCTTAGGCTACAGTCTTCTTCTCCCATCACATCTACGACTGAGATGAGACCATTGAGAAGACGTTGAACACTGAGACGGCTTTGGAAAAAAACCCGCTTCCTACGAAATTCGTTGATTCCCGAGTGATTTTGAGGCGCAAACAAATCTTCACGGACGAATTATCTTCCCCTGGGAGCCCCACAGGCTTCTCTGAGATTCATATTCCCTTAGATCTTCAGAGACTTGGAGTCCAAGTCACGTAGCATGGCCTAGCGGCCTTCCAACGTCCGGATACGCTTTCCTCCCAGCACGCACAATTTGGCGAAAACAGTGGTAGCCAGGCTTACTCTACTTCCTAGTTGGCACAGGCCTGTGCTTCCGTTCACTCATTGGTTTTGGGGAACGTGATTCCGGAACTCTCTGGCTAGCAAAGTTACAGCCAGGATGGCCATACAGAAAACCCTGTGAAATGACGTTCTAAATCGGTGGGTTCTCTCAGCACCCCATACATTTCGCACTCTACTGAAACGAGTCCATCGACCTAGTGTTACCCGCTGGAGATGAAATTCGCTAATAAGGCCCTTGTATGAAACAGCCTGATTCCCCAGTTGTTTGGAAGCTTTGCATGAATTCCTCGCTGTTCGAGCAGAAGGAAATTCAGTCGAAAAGAGTCAGTGGACTGTGAGCTTCATGTGCATATCTATGTTCAAGAAACAGTTCTGTCCACAAGACATAGTAGTCAGTAGCTGCAGGAAATCTTCGGACTCTGCTATTTTGCTGGAATAAATAGAGCGGCGAAAAGCCCACACTCGCAGCTCATTGTCCTGCAAAGTTCAGATGCTGCTATGCTCCTGTTCATTCACTACTGATGGAAAATGATTTCAGTAGCATTTTGGTTAGGACACAACCCACAGCTCTGATATATCAGACACGTTCTGTTTAAAGATAGTGTTAGGGTTAGGGCTAGCATTAGGATTATGGTAAGGAATAGCTTTCTTATTAGGGTTAGCGTTAAGGTTAAGGATAGGGATAGGGTTAGGGTTAGGGTTAGGGTTAGGGTTAGGGATAGGGTTAGTGTTAGGGTTAGGGTTAGGCTTAGGTTTAGGGATAGGGTTATGGTTAGGGTTAGGTTTAGGAATAGGGTTAGCGATAGGGTTAGGGTTCGGGTGTGGGTTAATGTTACAGGTAGGGTAGGTCTAGGGCTAAAGCTCGATGAGGGCCGCAGTTAGAGGAAAGTGTGTCCTAGAAGATAGTGTATTTCATAGCTGTCATAGTCCTGTGCTTTCATTGAGTCCGTTGATGACGAGAAAGCGATTCTGTAGATCCTTGCACTCAAACCCAGCAAGGTAATTGATAACAGAGCAAAATAGCTGATCATAAGTTCTGAAGAGGGTATGAGATCTGGTAGAAGGCGCTCATTTCCAATTCAACTGATATGAGCACATTGATCTAGTGCTGCGTTTTTGCTTAAAGCCACACTTCCCAGGAACATGTTCATTCCCGAATAACTTGGCAGCTTTCAAACCGCTCACTCCAGTGCTGTGTGAGAGAAAGTCACTCGAGTCGAGTAAGGGGACTGCTAGCTGCACATGCGTTGCTACGTTGAAAACACTGTGTGGTCAAAGTGAGGTAGTAGGCTGTTGCTTCTCTTCTTCCTGGGGCTACGCTTTTCTGATGGAAAAAGTACCTAGGAGAAAACTCGACTGTGGAAGCTCCTTCCCTGCAAGGATCACAAAGTGCTATGCCAGCATTCCCTCCTTTGCTGACGGGAAATCATTTCCGGAGCTCTTGGGCTATGACACGAGCCAGAGATCCTATATTGCAGCAAGGTACTTGGACAGGATGCTGACAAGAGTACGTACTGTGTGAGACACCACTGCTTTCATCTCCTACTGCAATGAGAACGTTGATAACACGTCAAATAGTGTGGATGGCTTTTGTTGAGAACACTTTTCGCACGACTTGATATAATCCCTGGATGATGCAGGGGAGCGCAAACTCTTCACTGCTGTATTGTCAGAGTGGAATGAATGCCCTGGTAGGCCCATGCGGTACTTTTCGCTCCTTCCTCCTTGAACGCTTCACGAACGGGTGGAGTCCGAGGGACCTAGTATAGTCTCCATGTTTTCTTAGGCTACAGTCTTCTTCTCCCATCACATCTACGACTGAGATGAGACCATTGAGAAGACGTTGAACACTGAGACGGCTTTGGAAAAAAACCCGCTTCCTACGAAATTCGTTGATTCCCGAGTGATTTTGAGGCGCAAACAAATCTTCACGGACGAATTATCTTCCCCTGGGAGCCCCACAGGCTTCTCTGAGATTCATATTCCCTTAGATCTTCAGAGACTTGGAGTCCAAGTCACGTAGCAGGCCTAGCGGCCTTCCAACGTCCGGATACGCTTTCCTCCCAGCACGCACAATTTGGCGAAAACAGTGGTAGCCAGGCTTACTCTACTTCCTAGTTGGCACAGGCCTGTGCTTCCGTTCACTCATTGGTTTTGGGGAACGTGATTCCGGAACTCTCTGGCTAGCAAAGTTACAGCCAGGATGGCCATACAGAAAACCCTGTGAAATGACGTTCTAAATCGGTGGGTTCTATCGGCACCCCATACATTTCGCACTCTACTGAAACGAGTCCATCGACCTAGTGTTACCCGCTGGAGATGAAATTCGCTAATAAGGCCCTTGTATGAAACAGCCTGATTCCCCAGTTGTTTGGAAGCTTTGCATGAATTCCTCGCTGTTCGAGCAGAAGGAAATTCAGTCGAAAAGAGTCAGTGGACTGTGAGCTTCATGTGCATATCTATGTTCAAGAAACAGTTCTGTCCACAAGACATAGTAGTCAGTAGCTGCAGGAAATCTTCGGACTCTGCTATTTTGCTGGAATAAATAGAGCGGCGAAAAGCCCACACTCGCAGCTCATTGTCCTGCAAAGTTCAGATGCTGCTATGCTCCTGTTCATTCACTACTGATGGAAAATGATTTCAGTAGCATTTTGGTTAGGACACAACCCACAGCTCTGATATATCAGACACGTTCTGTTTAAAGATAGTGTTAGGGTTAGGGCTAGCATTAGGATTATGGTAAGGAATAGCTTTCTTATTAGGGTTAGCGTTAAGGTTAAGGATAGGGATAGGGTTAGGGTTAGGGTTAGGGTTAGGGTTAGGGATAGGGTTAGTGTTAGGGTTAGGGTTAGGCTTAGGTTTAGGGATAGGGTTATGGTTAGGGTTAGGTTTAGGAATAGGGTTAGCGATAGGGTTAGGGTTCGGGTGTGGGTTAATGTTACAGGTAGGGTAGGTCTAGGGCTAAAGCTCGATGAGGGCCGCAGTTAGAGGAAAGTGTGTCCTAGAAGATAGTGTATTTCATAGCTGTCATAGTCCTGTGCTTTCATTGAGTCCGTTGATGACGAGAAAGCGATTCTGTAGATCCTTGCACTCAAACCCAGCAAGGTAATTGATAACAGAGCAAAATAGCTGATCATAAGTTCTGAAGAGGGTATGAGATATGGTAGAAGGCGCTCATTTCCAATTCAACTGATATGAGCACATTGATCTAGTGCTGCGTTTTTGCTTAAAGCCACACTTCCCAGGAACATGTTCATTCCCGAATAACTTGGCAGCTTTCAAACCGCTCACTCCAGTGCTGTGTGAGAGAAAGTCACTCGAGTCGAGTAAGGGGACTGCTAGCTGCACATGCGTTGCTACGTTGAAAACACTGTGTGGTCAAAGTGAGGTAGTAGGCTGTTGCTTCTCTTCTTCCTGGGGCTACGCTTTTCTGATGGAAAAAGTACCTAGGAGAAAACTCGACTGTGGAAGCTCCTTCCCTGCAAGGATCACAAAGTGCTATGCCAGCATTCCCTCCTTTGCTGACGGGAAATCATTTCCGGAGCTCTTGGGCTATGACACGAGCCAGAGATCCTATATTGCAGCAAGGTACTTGGACAGGATGCTGACAAGAGTACGTACTGTGTGAGACACCACTGCTTTCATCTCCTACTGCAATGAGAACGTTGATAACACGTCAAATAGTGTGGATGGCTTTTGTTGAGAACACTTTTCGCACGACTTGATATAATCCCTGGATGATGCAGGGGAGCGCAAACTCTTCACTGCTGTATTGTCAGAGTGGAATGAATGCCCTGGTAGGCCCATGCGGTACTTTTCGCTCCTTCCTCCTTGAACGCTTCACGAACGGGTGGAGTCCGAGGGACCTAGTATAGTCTCCATAGTTTCTTAGGCTACAGTCTTCTTCTCCCATCACATCTACGACTGAGATGAGACCATTGAGAAGACGTTGAACACTGAGACGGCTTTGGAAAAAAACCCGCTTCCTACGAAATTCGTTGATTCCCGAGTGATTTTGAGGCGCAAACAAATCTTCACGGACGAATTATCTTCCCCTGGGAGCCCCACAGGCTTCTCTGAGATTCATATTCCCTTAGATCTTCAGAGACTTGGAGTCCAAGTCACGTAGCAGGCCTAGCGGCCTTCCAACGTCCGGATACGCTTTCCTCCCAGCACGCACAATTTGGCGAAAACAGTGGTAGCCAGGCTTACTCTACTTCCTAGTTGGCACAGGCCTGTGCTTCCGTTCACTCATTGGTTTTGGGGAACGTGATTCCGGAACTCTCTGGCTAGCAAAGTTACAGCCAGGATGGCCATACAGAAAACCCTGTGAAATGACGTTCTAAATCGGTGGGTTCTATCGGCACCCCATACATTTCGCACTCTACTGAAACGAGTCCATCGACCTAGTGTTACCCGCTGGAGATGAAATTCGCTAATAAGGCCCTTGTATGAAACAGCCTGATTCCCCAGTTGTTTGGAAGCTTTGCATGAATTCCTCGCTGTTCGAGCAGAAGGAAATTCAGTCGAAAAGAGTCAGTGGACTGTGAGCTTCATGTGCATATCTATGTTCAAGAAACAGTTCTGTCCACAAGACATAGTAGTCAGTAGCTGCAGGAAATCTTCGGACTCTGCTATTTTGCTGGAATAAATAGAGCGGCGAAAAGCCCACACTCGCAGCTCATTGTCCTGCAAAGTTCAGATGCTGCTATGCTCCTGTTCATTCACTACTGATGGAAAATGATTTCAGTAGCATTTTGGTTAGGACACAACCCACAGCTCTGATATATCAGACACGTTCTGTTTAAAGATAGTGTTAGGGTTAGGGCTAGCATTAGGATTATGGTAAGGAATAGCTTTCTTATTAGGGTTAGCGTTAAGGTTAAGGATAGGGATAGGGTTAGGGTTAGGGTTAGGGTTAGGGTTAGGGATAGGGTTAGTGTTAGGGTTAGGGTTAGGCTTAGGTTTAGGGATAGGGTTATGGTTAGGGTTAGGTTTAGGAATAGGGTTAGCGATAGGGTTAGGGTTCGGGTGTGGGTTAATGTTACAGGTAGGGTAGGTCTAGGGCTAAAGCTCGATGAGGGCCGCAGTTAGAGGAAAGTGTGTCCTAGAAGATAGTGTATTTCATAGCTGTCATAGTCCTGTGCTTTCATTGAGTCCGTTGATGACGAGAAAGCGATTCTGTAGATCCTTGCACTCAAACCCAGCAAGGTAATTGATAACAGAGCAAAATAGCTGATCATAAGTTCTGAAGAGGGTATGAGATATGGTAGAAGGCGCTCATTTCCAATTCAACTGATATGAGCACATTGATCTAGTGCTGCGTTTTTGCTTAAAGCCACACTTCCCAGGAACATGTTCATTCCCGAATAACTTGGCAGCTTTCAAACCGCTCACTCCAGTGCTGTGTGAGAGAAAGTCACTCGAGTCGAGTAAGGGGACTGCTAGCTGCACATGCGTTGCTACGTTGAAAACACTGTGTGGTCAAAGTGAGGTAGTAGGCTGTTGCTTCTCTTCTTCCTGGGGCTACGCTTTTCTGATGGAAAAAGTACCTAGGAGAAAACTCGACTGTGTAAGCTCCTTCCCTGCAAGGATCACAAAGTGCTATGCCAGCATTCCCTCCTTTGCTGACGGGAAATCATTTCCGGAGCTCTTGGGCTATGACACGAGCCAGAGATCCTATATTGCAGCAAGGTACTTGGACAGGATGCTGACAAGAGTACGTACTGTGTGAGACACCACTGCTTTCATCTCCTACTGCAATGAGAACGTTGATAACACGTCAAATAGTGTGGATGGCTTTTGTTGAGAACACTTTTCGCACGACTTGATATAATCCCTGGATGATGCAGGGGAGCGCAAACTCTTCACTGCTGTATTGTCAGAGTGGAATGAATGCCCTGGTAGGCCCATGCGGTACTTTTCGCTCCTTCCTCCTTGAACGCTTCACGAACGGGTGGAGTCCGAGGGACCTAGTATAGTCTCCATGTTTTCTTAGGCTACAGTCTTCTTCTCCCATCACATCTACGACTGAGATGAGACCATTGAGAAGACGTTGAACACTGAGACGGCTTTGGAAAAAAACCCGCTTCCTACGAAATTCGTTGATTCCCGAGTGATTTTGAGGCGCAAACAAATCTTCACGGACGAATTATCTTCCCCTGGGAGCCCCACAGGCTTCTCTGAGATTCATATTCCCTTAGATCTTCAGAGACTTGGAGTCCAAGTCACGTAGCAGGCCTAGCGGCCTTCCAACGTCCGGATACGCTTTCCTCCCAGCACGCACAATTTGGCGAAAACAGTGGTAGCCAGGCTTACTCTACTTCCTAGTTGGCACAGGCCTGTGCTTCCGTTCACTCATTGGTTTTGGGGAACGTGATTCCGGAACTCTCTGGCTAGCAAAGTTACAGCCAGGATGGCCATACAGAAAACCCTGTGAAATGACGTTCTAAATCGGTGGGTTCTATCGGCACCCCATACATTTCGCACTCTACTGAAACGAGTCCATCGACCTAGTGTTACCCGCTGGAGATGAAATTCGCTAATAAGGCCCTTGTATGAAACAGCCTGATTCCCCAGTTGTTTGGAAGCTTTGCATGAATTCCTCGCTGTTCGAGCAGAAGGAAATTCAGTCGAAAAGAGTCAGTGGACTGTGAGCTTCATGTGCATATCTATGTTCAAGAAACAGTTCTGTCCACAAGACATAGTAGTCAGTAGCTGCAGGAAATCTTCGGACTCTGCTATTTTGCTGGAATAAATAGAGCGGCGAAAAGCCCACACTCGCAGCTCATTGTCCTGCAAAGTTCAGATGCTGCTATGCTCCTGTTCATTCACTACTGATGGAAAATGATTTCAGTAGCATTTTGGTTAGGACACAACCCACAGCTCTGATATATCAGACACGTTCTGTTTAAAGATAGTGTTAGGGTTAGGGCTAGCATTAGGATTATGGTAAGGAATAGCTTTCTTATTAGGGTTAGCGTTAAGGTTAAGGATAGGGATAGGGTTAGGGTTAGGGTTAGGGTTAGGGATAGGGTTAGTGTTAGGGTTAGGGTTAGGCTTAGGTTTAGGGATAGGGTTATGGTTAGGGTTAGGTTTAGGAATAGGGTTAGCGATAGGGTTAGGGTTCGGGTGTGGGTTAATGTTACAGGTAGGGTAGGTCTAGGGCTAAAGCTCGATGAGGGCCGCAGTTAGAGGAAAGTGTGTCCTAGAAGATAGTGTATTTCATAGCTGTCATAGTCCTGTGCTTTCATTGAGTCCGTTGATGACGAGAAAGCGATTCTGTAGATCCTTGCACTCAAACCCAGCAAGGTAATTGATAACAGAGCAAAATAGCTGATCATAAGTTCTGAAGAGGGTATGAGATATGGTAGAAGGCGCTCATTTCCAATTCAACTGATATGAGCACATTGATCTAGTGCTGCGTTTTTGCTTAAAGCCACACTTCCCAGGAACATGTTCATTCCCGAATAACTTGGCAGCTTTCAAACCGCTCACTCCAGTGCTGTGTGAGAGAAAGTCACTCGAGTCGAGTAAGGGGACTGCTAGCTGCACATGCGTTGCTACGTTGAAAACACTGTGTGGTCAAAGTGAGGTAGTAGGCTGTTGCTTCTCTTCTTCCTGGGGCTACGCTTTTCTGATGGAAAAAGTACCTAGGAGAAAACTCGACTGTGGAAGCTCCTTCCCTGCAAGGATCACAAAGTGCTATGCCAGCATTCCCTCCTTTGCTGACGGGAAATCATTTCCGGAGCTCTTGGGCTATGACACGAGCCAGAGATCCTATATTGCAGCAAGGTACTTGGACAGGATGCTGACAAGAGTACGTACTGTGTGAGACACCACTGCTTTCATCTCCTACTGCAATAAGAACGTTGATAACACGTCAAATAGTGTGGATGGCTTTTGTTGAGAACACTTTTCGCACGACTTGATATAATCCCTGGATGATGCAGGGGAGCGCAAACTCTTCACTGCTGTATTGTCAGAGTGGAATGAATGCCCTGGTAGGCCCATGCGGTACTTTTCGCTCCTTCCTCCTTGAACGCTTCACGAACGGGTGGAGTCCGAGGGACCTAGTATAGTCTCCATGTTTTCTTAGGCTACAGTCTTCTTCTCCCATCACATCTACGACTGAGATGAGACCATTGAGAAGACGTTGAACACTGAGACGGCTTTGGAAAAAAACCCGCTTCCTACGAAATTCGTTGATTCCCGAGTGATTTTGAGGCGCAAACAAATCTTCACGGACGAATTATCTTCCCCTGGGAGCCCCACAGGCTTCTCTGAGATTCATATTCCCTTAGATCTTCAGAGACTTGGAGTCCAAGTCACGTAGCAGGCCTAGCGGCCTTCCAACGTCCGGATACGCTTTCCTCCCAGCACGCACAATTTGGCGAAAACAGTGGTAGCCAGGCTTACTCTACTTCCTAGTTGGCACAGGCCTGTGCTTCCGTTCACTCATTGGTTTTGGGGAACGTGATTCCGGAACTCTCTGGCTAGCAAAGTTACAGCCAGGATGGCCATACAGAAAACCCTGTGAAATGACGTTCTAAATCGGTGGGTTCTCTCAGCACCCCATACATTTCGCACTCTACTGAAACGAGTCCATCGACCTAGTGTTACCCGCTGGAGATGAAATTCGCTAATAAGGCCCTTGTATGAAACAGCCTGATTCCCCAGTTGTTTGGAAGCTTTGCATGAATTCCTCGCTGTTCGAGCAGAAGGAAATTCAGTCGAAAAGAGTCAGTGGACTGTGAGCTTCATGTGCATATCTATGTTCAAGAAACAGTTCTGTCCACAAGACATAGTAGTCAGTAGCTGCAGGAAATCTTCGGACTCTGCTATTTTGCTGGAATAAATAGAGCGGCGAAAAGCCCACACTCGCAGCTCATTGTCCTGCAAAGTTCAGATGCTGCTATGCTCCTGTTCATTCACTACTGATGGAAAATGATTTCAGTAGCATTTTGGTTAGGACACAACCCACAGCTCTGATATATCAGACACGTTCTGTTTAAAGATAGTGTTAGGGTTAGGGCTAGCATTAGGATTATGGTAAGGAATAGCTTTCTTATTAGGGTTAGCGTTAAGGTTAAGGATAGGGATAGGGTTAGGGTTAGGGTTAGGGTTAGGGTTAGGGATAGGGTTAGTGTTAGGGTTAGGGTTAGGCTTAGGTTTAGGGATAGGGTTATGGTTAGGGTTAGGTTTAGGAATAGGGTTAGCGATAGGGTTAGGGTTCGGGTGTGGGTTAATGTTACAGGTAGGGTAGGTCTAGGGCTAAAGCTCGATGAGGGCCGCAGTTAGAGGAAAGTGTGTCCTAGAAGATAGTGTATTTCATAGCTGTCATAGTCCTGTGCTTTCATTGAGTCCGTTGATGACGAGAAAGCGATTCTGTAGATCCTTGCACTCAAACCCAGCAAGGTAATTGATAACAGAGCAAAATAGCTGATCATAAGTTCTGAAGAGGGTATGAGATCTGGTAGAAGGCGCTCATTTCCAATTCAACTGATATGAGCACATTGATCTAGTGCTGCGTTTTTGCTTAAAGCCACACTTCCCAGGAACATGTTCATTCCCGAATAACTTGGCAGCTTTCAAACCGCTCACTCCAGTGCTGTGTGAGAGAAAGTCACTCGAGTCGAGTAAGGGGACTGCTAGCTGCACATGCGTTGCTACGTTGAAAACACTGTGTGGTCAAAGTGAGGTAGTAGGCTGTTGCTTCTCTTCTTCCTGGGGCTACGCTTTTCTGATGGAAAAAGTACCTAGGAGAAAACTCGACTGTGGAAGCTCCTTCCCTGCAAGGATCACAAAGTGCTATGCCAGCATTCCCTCCTTTGCTGACGGGAAATCATTTCCGGAGCTCTTGGGCTATGACACGAGCCAGAGATCCTATATTGCAGCAAGGTACTTGGACAGGATGCTGACAAGAGTACGTACTGTGTGAGACACCACTGCTTTCATCTCCTACTGCAATGAGAACGTTGATAACACGTCAAATAGTGTGGATGGCTTTTGTTGAGAACACTTTTCGCACGACTTGATATAATCCCTGGATGATGCAGGGGAGCGCAAACTCTTCACTGCTGTATTGTCAGAGTGGAATGAATGCCCTGGTAGGCCCATGCGGTACTTTTCGCTCCTTCCTCCTTGAACGCTTCACGAACGGGTGGAGTCCGAGGGACCTAGTATAGTCTCCATGTTTTCTTAGGCTACAGTCTTCTTCTCCCATCACATCTACGACTGAGATGAGACCATTGAGAAGACGTTGAACACTGAGACGGCTTTGGAAAAAAACCCGCTTCCTACGAAATTCGTTGATTCCCGAGTGATTTTGAGGCGCAAACAAATCTTCACGGACGAATTATCTTCCCCTGGGAGCCCCACAGGCTTCTCTGAGATTCATATTCCCTTAGATCTTCAGAGACTTGGAGTCCAAGTCACGTAGCAGGCCTAGCGGCCTTCCAACGTCCGGATACGCTTTCCTCCCAGCACGCACAATTTGGCGAAAACAGTGGTAGCCAGGCTTACTCTACTTCCTAGTTGGCACAGGCCTGTGCTTCCGTTCACTCATTGGTTTTGGGGAACGTGATTCCGGAACTCTCTGGCTAGCAAAGTTACAGCCAGGATGGCCATACAGAAAACCCTGTGAAATGACGTTCTAAATCGGTGGGTTCTATCGGCACCCCATACATTTCGCACTCTACTGAAACGAGTCCATCGACCTAGTGTTACCCGCTGGAGATGAAATTCGCTAATAAGGCCCTTGTATGAAACAGCCTGATTCCCCAGTTGTTTGGAAGCTTTGCATGAATTCCTCGCTGTTCGAGCAGAAGGAAATTCAGTCGAAAAGAGTCAGTGGACTGTGAGCTTCATGTGCATATCTATGTTCAAGAAACAGTTCTGTCCACAAGACATAGTAGTCAGTAGCTGCAGGAAATCTTCGGACTCTGCTATTTTGCTGGAATAAATAGAGCGGCGAAAAGCCCACACTCGCAGCTCATTGTCCTGCAAAGTTCAGATGCTGCTATGCTCCTGTTCATTCACTACTGATGGAAAATGATTTCAGTAGCATTTTGGTTAGGACACAACCCACAGCTCTGATATATCAGACACGTTCTGTTTAAAGATAGTGTTAGGGTTAGGGCTAGCATTAGGATTATGGTAAGGAATAGCTTTCTTATTAGGGTTAGCGTTAATGTTAAGGATAGGGATAGGGTTAGGGTTAGGGTTAGGGTTAGGGATAGGGTTAGTGTTAGGGTTAGGGTTAGGCTTAGGTTTAGGGATAGGGTTATGGTTAGGGTTAGGTTTAGGAATAGGGTTAGCGATAGGGTTAGGGTTCGGGTGTGGGTTAATGTTACAGGTAGGGTAGGTCTAGGGCTAAAGCTCGATGAGGGCCGCAGTTAGAGGAAAGTGTGTCCTAGAAGATAGTGTATTTCATAGCTGTCATAGTCCTGTGCTTTCATTGAGTCCGTTGATGACGAGAAAGCGATTCTGTAGATCCTTGCACTCAAACCCAGCAAGGTAATTGATAACAGAGCAAAATAGCTGATCATAAGTTCTGAAGAGGGTATGAGATATGGTAGAAGGCGCTCATTTCCAATTCAACTGATATGAGCACATTGATCTAGTGCTGCGTTTTTGCTTAAAGCCACACTTCCCAGGAACATGTTCATTCCCGAATAACTTGGCAGCTTTCAAACCGCTCACTCCAGTGCTGTGTGAGAGAAAGTCACTCGAGTCGAGTAAGGGGACTGCTAGCTGCACATGCGTTGCTACGTTGAAAACACTGTGTGGTCAAAGTGAGGTAGTAGGCTGTTGCTTCTCTTCTTCCTGGGGCTACGCTTTTCTGATGGAAAAAGTACCTAGGAGAAAACTCGACTGTGGAAGCTCCTTCCCTGCAAGGATCACAAAGTGCTATGCCAGCATTCCCTCCTTTGCTGACGGGAAATCATTTCCGGAGCTCTTGGGCTATGACACGAGCCAGAGATCCTATATTGCAGCAAGGTACTTGGACAGGATGCTGACAAGAGTACGTACTGTGTGAGACACCACTGCTTTCATCTCCTACTGCAATGAGAACGTTGATAACACGTCAAATAGTGTGGATGGCTTTTGTTGAGAACACTTTTCGCACGACTTGATATAATCCCTGGATGATGCAGGGGAGCGCAAACTCTTCACTGCTGTATTGTCAGAGTGGAATGAATGCCCTGGTAGGCCCATGCGGTACTTTTCGCTCCTTCCTCCTTGAACGCTTCACGAACGGGTGGAGTCCGAGGGACCTAGTATAGTCTCCATAGTTTCTTAGGCTACAGTCTTCTTCTCCCATCACATCTACGACTGAGATGAGACCATTGAGAAGACGTTGAACACTGAGACGGCTTTGGAAAAAAACCCGCTTCCTACGAAATTCGTTGATTCCCGAGTGATTTTGAGGCGCAAACAAATCTTCACGGACGAATTATCTTCCCCTGGGAGCCCCACAGGCTACTCTGAGATTCATATTCCCTTAGATCTTCAGAGACTTGGAGTCCAAGTCACGTAGCAGGCCTAGCGGCCTTCCAACGTCCGGATACGCTTTCCTCCCAGCACGCACAATTTGGCGAAAACAGTGGTAGCCAGGCTTACTCTACTTCCTAGTTGGCACAGGCCTGTGCTTCCGTTCACTCATTGGTTTTGGGGAACGTGATTCCGGAACTCTCTGGCTAGCAAAGTTACAGCCAGGATGGCCATACAGAAAACCCTGTGAAATGACGTTCTAAATCGGTGGGTTCTATCGGCACCCCATACATTTCGCACTCTACTGAAACGAGTCCATCGACCTAGTGTTACCCGCTGGAGATGAAATTCGCTAATAAGGCCCTTGTATGAAACAGCCTGATTCCCCAGTTGTTTGGAAGCTTTGCATGAATTCCTCGCTGTTCGAGCAGAAGGAAATTCAGTCGAAAAGAGTCAGTGGACTGTGAGCTTCATGTGCATATCTATGTTCAAGAAACAGTTCTGTCCACAAGACATAGTAGTCAGTAGCTGCAGGAAATCTTCGGACTCTGCTATTTTGCTGGAATAAATAGAGCGGCGAAAAGCCCACACTCGCAGCTCATTGTCCTGCAAAGTTCAGATGCTGCTATGCTCCTGTTCATTCACTACTGATGGAAAATGATTTCAGTAGCATTTTGGTTAGGACACAACCCACAGCTCTGATATATCAGACACGTTCTGTTTAAAGATAGTGTTAGGGTTAGGGCTAGCATTAGGATTATGGTAAGGAATAGCTTTCTTATTAGGGTTAGCGTTAAGGTTAAGGATAGGGATAGGGTTAGGGTTAGGGTTAGGGTTAGGGTTAGGGATAGGGTTAGTGTTAGGGTTAGGGTTAGGCTTAGGTTTAGGGATAGGGTTATGGTTAGGGTTAGGTTTAGGAATAGGGTTAGCGATAGGGTTAGGGTTCGGGTGTGGGTTAATGTTACAGGTAGGGTAGGTCTAGGGCTAAAGCTCGATGAGGGCCGCAGTTAGAGGAAAGTGTGTCCTAGAAGATAGTGTATTTCATAGCTGTCATAGTCCTGTGCTTTCATTGAGTCCGTTGATGACGAGAAAGCGATTCTGTAGATCCTTGCACTCAAACCCAGCAAGGTAATTGATAACAGAGCAAAATAGCTGATCATAAGTTCTGAAGAGGGTATGAGATATGGTAGAAGGCGCTCATTTCCAATTCAACTGATATGAGCACATTGATCTAGTGCTGCGTTTTTGCTTAAAGCCACACTTCCCAGGAACATGTTCATTCCCGAATAACTTGGCAGCTTTCAAACCGCTCACTCCAGTGCTGTGTGAGAGAAAGTCACTCGAGTCGAGTAAGGGGACTGCTAGCTGCACATGCGTTGCTACGTTGAAAACACTGTGTGGTCAAAGTGAGGTAGTAGGCTGTTGCTTCTCTTCTTCCTGGGGCTACGCTTTTCTGATGGAAAAAGTACCTAGGAGAAAACTCGACTGTGGAAGCTCCTTCCCTGCAAGGATCACAAAGTGCTATGCCAGCATTCCCTCCTTTGCTGACGGGAAATCATTTCCGGAGCTCTTGGGCTATGACACGAGCCAGAGATCCTATATTGCAGCAAGGTACTTGGACAGGATGCTGACAAGAGTACGTACTGTGTGAGACACCACTGCTTTCATCTCCTACTGCAATGAGAACGTTGATAACACGTCAAATAGTGTGGATGGCTTTTGTTGAGAACACTTTTCGCACGACTTGATATAATCCCTGGATGATGCAGGGGAGCGCAAACTCTTCACTGCTGTATTGTCAGAGTGGAATGAATGCCCTGGTAGGCCCATGCGGTACTTTTCGCTCCTTCCTCCTTGAACGCTTCACGAACGGGTGGAGTCCGAGGGACCTAGTATAGTCTCCATGTTTTCTTAGGCTACAGTCTTCTTCTCCCATCACATCTACGACTGAGATGAGACCATTGAGAAGACGTTGAACACTGAGACGGCTTTGGAAAAAAACCCGCTTCCTACGAAATTCGTTGATTCCCGAGTGATTTTGAGGCGCAAACAAATCTTCACGGACGAATTATCTTCCCCTGGGAGCCCCACAGGCTACTCTGAGATTCATATTCCCTTAGATCTTCAGAGACTTGGAGTCCAAGTCACGTAGCATGGCCTAGCGGCCTTCCAACGTCCGGATACGCTTTCCTCCCAGCACGCACAATTTGGCGAAAACAGTGGTAGCCAGGCTTACTCTAGTTCCTAGTTGGCACAGGCCTGTGCTTCCGTTCACTCATTGGTTTTGGGGAACGTGATTCCGGAACTCTCTGGCTAGCAAAGTTACAGCCAGGATGGCCATACAGAAAACCCTGTGAAATGACGTTCTAAATCGGTGGGTTCTCTCAGCACCCCATACATTTCGCACTCTACTGAAACGAGTCCATCGACCTAGTGTTACCCGCTGGAGATGAAATTCGCTAATAAGGCCCTTGTATGAAACAGCCTGATTCCCCAGTTGTTTGGAAGCTTTGCATGAATTCCTCGCTGTTCGAGCAGAAGGAAATTCAGTCGAAAACAGTCAGTGGACTGTGAGCTTCATGTGCATATCTATGTTCAAGAAACAGTTCTGTCCACAAGACATAGTAGTCAGTAGCTGCAGGAAATCTTCGGGCTCTGCTATTTTGCTGGAATAAATAGAGCGGCGAAAAGCCCACACTCGCAGCTCATTGTCCTGCAAAGTTCAGATGCTGCTATGCTCCTGTTCATTCACTACTGATGGAAAATGATTTCAGTAGCATTTTGGTTAGGACACAACCCACAGCTCTGATATATCAGACACGTTCTGTTTAAAGATAGTGTTAGGGTTAGGGCTAGCATTAGGATTATGGTAAGGAATAGCTTTCTTATTAGGGTTAGCGTTAAGGTTAAGGATAGGGATAGGGTTAGGGTTAGGTTTAGGGTTAGGGATAGGGATAGGGATAGGGTTAGGGTTAGGGTTAGGGTTAGGGTTAGGGTTAAGGATAGGGTTAGGGTTAGGGTTAGGGTTAGGCTTAGGTTTAGGGATAGGGTTAGGGTTAGGGTTAGGTTTAGGAATTGGGTTAGCGATAGGGTTAGGGTTCGGGTGTGGGTTAATGTTACAGGTAGGGTAGGTCTAGGGCTAAAGCTCGATGAGGGCCGCAGTTAGAGGAAAGTGTGTCCTAGAAGATAGTGTATTTCATAGCTGTCATAGTCCTGTGCTTTCATTGAGTCCGTTGATGACGAGAAAGCGATTCTGTAGATCCTTGCACTCAAACCCAGCAAGGTAATTGATAACAGAGCAAAATAGCTGATCATAAGTTCTGAAGAGGGTATGAGATCTGGTAGAAGGCGCTCATTTCCAATTCAACTGATATGAGCACATTGATCTAGTGCTGCGTTTTTGCTTAAAGCCACACTTCCCAGGAACATGTTCATTCCCGAGTAACTTGGCAGCTTTCAAACCGTTCACTCCTGTGCTGTGTGAGAGAAAGTCACTCGAGTCGAGTAAGGGGACTGCTAGCTGCACATGCGTTGCTACGTTGAAAACACTGTGTGGTCGAAGTGAGGTAGTAGGCTGTTGCTTCTCTTCTTCCTGGGGCTACGCTTTTCTGATGGAAAAAGTACCTAGGAGAAAACTCGACTGTGGAAGCTCCTTCCCCTGCAAGGATCACAAAGTGCTATGCCAGCATTCCCTCCTTTGCTGACGGGAAATCATTTCCGGAGCTCTTGGGCTATGACACGAGCCAGAGATCCTATATTGCAGCAAGGTACTTGGACAGGATGCTGACAAGAGTACGTACTGTGTGAGACACCACTGCTTTCATCTCCTACTGCAATGAGAACGTTGATAACACGTCAAATAGTGTGGATGGCTTTTGTTGAGAACACTTTTCGCACGACTTGATATAATCCCTGGATGATGCAGGGGAGCGCAAACTCTTCACTGCTGTATTGTCAGAGTGGAATGAATGCCCTGGTAGGCCCATGCGGTACTTTTCGCTCCTTCCTCCTTGAACGCTTCACGAACGGGTGGAGTCCGAGGGACGTAGTATAGTCTCCATAGTTTCTTAGGCTACAGTCTTCTTCTCCCATCACATCTACGACTGAGATGAGAACATTGAGAAGACGTTGAACACTGAGACGGCTTTGGAAAAAAACCCGCTTCCTACGAAATTCGTTGATTCCCGAGTGATTTTGAGGCGCAAACAAATCTTCACGGACGAATTATCTTCCCCTGGGAGCCCCACAGGCTACTCTGAGATTCATATTCCCTTAGATCTTCAGAGACTTGGAGTCCAAGTCACGTAGCATGGCCTAGCGGCCTTCCAACGTCCGGATACGCTTTCCTCCCAGCACGCACAATTTGGCGAAAACAGTGGTAGCCAGGCTTACTCTAGTTCCTAGTTGGCACAGGCCTGTGCTTCCGTTCACTCATTGGTTTTGGGGAACGTGATTCCGGAACTCTCTGGCTAGCAAAGTTACAGCCAGGATGGCCATACAGAAAACCCTGTGAAATGACGTTCTAAATCGGTGGGTTCTATCGGCACCCCATACATTTCGCACTCTACTGAAACGAGTCCATCGACCTAGTGTTACCCGCTGGAGATGAAATTCGCTAATAAGGCTCTTGTATGAAACAGCCAGATTCCCCAGTTGTTTGGAAGCTTTGCATGAATTCCTCGCTGTTCGAGCAGAAGGAAATTCAGTCGAAAAGAGTCAGTGGACTGTGAGCTTCATGTGCATATCTATGTTCAAGAAACAGTTCTGTCCACAAGACATAGTAGTCAGTAGCTGCAGGAAATCTTCGGACTCTGCTATTTTGCTGGAATAAATAGAGCGGCGAAAAGCCCACACTCGCACCTCATTGTCCTGCAAAGTTCAGATGCTGCTATGCTCCTGTTCATTCACTACTGATGGAAAATGATTTCAGTAGCATTTTGGTTAGGACACAACCCACAGCTCTGATATATCAGACACGTTCTGTTTAAAGATAGTGTTAGGGTTAGGGCTAGCATTAGCATTATGGTAAGGAATAGCTTTCTTATTAGGGTTAGCGTTAAGGTTAAGGATAGGGATAGGGTTAGGGTTAGGTTTAGGGTTAGGGATAGGGATAGGGATAGGGTTAGGGTTAGGGTTAGGGTTAGGGTTAGGGTTAAGGATAGGGTTAGGGTTAGGGTTAGGGTTAGGCTTAGGTTTAGGGATAGGGTTAGGGTTAGGGTTAGGTTTAGGAATTGGGTTAGCGATAGGGTTAGGGTTCGGGTGTGGGTTAATGTTACAGGTAGGGTAGGTCTAGGGCTAAAGCTCGATGAGGGCCGCAGTTAGAGGAAAGTGTGTCCTAGAAGATAGTGTATTTCATAGCTGTCATAGTCATGTGCTTTCATTGAGTCCGTTGATGACGAGAAAGCGATTCTGTAGATCCTTGCACTCAAACCCAGCAAGGTAATTGATAACAGAGCAAAATAGCTGATCATAAGTTCTGAAGAGGGTATGAGATATGGTAGAAGGCGCTCATTTCCAATTCAACTGATATGAGCACATTGATCTAGTGCTGCGTTTTTGCTTAAAGCCACACTTCCCAGGAACATGTTCATTCCCGAGTAACTTGGCAGCTTTCAAACCGTTCACTCCTGTGCTGTGTGAGAGAAAGTCACTCGAGTCGAGTAAGGGGACTGCTAGCTGCACATGCGTTGCTACGTTGAAAACACTGTGTGGTCAAAGTGAGGTAGTAGGCTGTTGCTTCTCTTCTTCCTGGGGCTACGCTTTTCTGATGGAAAAAGTACCTAGGAGAAAACTCGACTGTGGAAGCTCCTTCCCCTGCAAGGATCACAAAGTGCTATGCCAGCATTCCCTCCTTTGCTGACGGGAAATCATTTCCGGAGCTCTTGGGCTATGACACGAGCCAGAGATCCTATATTGCAGCAAGGTACTTGGACAGGATGCTGACAAGAGTACGTACTGTGTGAGACACCACTGCTTTCATCTCCTACTGCAATGAGAACGTTGATAACACGTCAAATAGTGTGGATGGCTTTTGTTGAGAACACTTTTCGCACGACTTGATATAATCCCTGGATGATGCAGGGGAGCGCAAACTCTTCACTGCTGTATTGTCAGAGTGGAATGAATGCCCTGGTAGGCCCATGCGGTACTTTTCGCTCCTTCCTCCTTGAACGCTTCACGAACGGGTGGAGTCCGAGGGACGTAGTATAGTCTCCATAGTTTCTTAGGCTACAGTCTTCTTCTCCCATCACATCTACGACTGAGATGAGAACATTGAGAAGACGTTGAACACTGAGACGGCTTTGGAAAAAAACCCGCTTCCTACGAAATTCGTTGATTCCCGAGTGATTTTGAGGCGCAAACAAATCTTCACGGACGAATTATCTTCCCCTGGGAGCCCCACAGGCTACTCTGAGATTCATATTCCCTTAGATCTTCAGAGACTTGGAGTCCAAGTCACGTAGCATGGCCTAGCGGCCTTCCAACGTCCGGATACGCTTTCCTCCCAGCACGCACAATTTGGCGAAAACAGTGGTAGCCAGGCTTACTCTAGTTCCTAGTTGGCACAGGCCTGTGCTTCCGTTCACTCATTGGTTTTGGGGAACGTGATTCCGGAACTCTCTGGCTAGCAAAGTTACAGCCAGGATGGCCATACAGAAAACCCTGTGAAATGACGTTCTAAATCGGTGGGTTCTATCGGCACCCCATACATTTCGCACTCTACTGAAACGAGTCCATCGACCTAGTGTTACCCGCTGGAGATGAAATTCGCTAATAAGGCCCTTGTATGAAACAGCCTGATTCCCCAGTTGTTTGGAAGCTTTGCATGAATTCCTCGCTGTTCGAGCAGAAGGAAATTCAGTCGAAAAGAGTCAGTGGACTGTGAGCTTCATGTGCATATCTATGTTCAAGAAACAGTTCTGTCCACAAGACATAGTAGTCAGTAGCTGCAGGAAATCTTCGGACTCTGCTATTTTGCTGGAATAAATAGAGCGGCGAAAAGCCCACACTCGCAGCTCATTGTCCTGCAAAGTTCAGATGCTGCTATGCTCCTGTTCATTCACTACTGATGGAAAATGATTTCAGTAGCATTTTGGTTAGGACACAACCCACAGCTCTGATATATCAGACACGTTCTGTTTAAAGGTAGTGTTAGGGTTAGGGCTAGCATTAGGATTATGGTAAGGAATAGCTTTCTTATTAGGGTTAGCGTTAAGGTTAAGGATAGGGATAGGGTTAGGGTTAGGTTTAGGGTTAGGGATAGGGATAGGGATAGGGTTAGGGTTAGGGTTAGGGTTAGGGTTAGGGTTAAGGATAGGGTTAGGGTTAGGGTTAGGGTTAGGCTTAGGTTTAGGGATAGGGTTAGGGTTAGGGTTAGGTTTAGGAATTGGGCTAGCGATAGGGTTAGGGTTCGGGTGTGGGTTAATGTTACAGGTAGGGTAGGTCTAGGGCTAAAGCTCGATGAGGGCCGCAGTTAGAGGAAAGTGTGTCCTAGAAGATAGTGTATTTCATAGCTGTCATAGTCCTGTGCTTTCATTGAGTCCGTTGATGACGAGAAAGCGATTCTGTAGATCCTTGCACTCAAACCCAGCAAGGTAATTGATAACAGAGCAAAATAGCTGATCATAAGTTCTGAAGAGGGTATGAGATCTGGTAGAAGGCGCTCATTTCCAATTCAACTGATATGAGCACATTGATCTAGTGCTGCGTTTTTGCTTAAAGCCACACTTCCCAGGAACATGTTCATTCCCGAGTAACTTGGCAGCTTTCAAACCGTTCACTCCTGTGCTGTGTGAGAGAAAGTCACTCGAGTCGAGTAAGGGGACTGCTAGCTGCACATGCGTTGCTACGTTGAAAACACTGTGTGGTCGAAGTGAGGTAGTAGGCTGTTGCTTCTCTTCTTCCTGGGGCTACGCTTTTCTGATGGAAAAAGTACCTAGGAGAAAACTCGACTGTGGAAGCTCCTTCCCCTGCAAGGATCACAAAGTGCTATGCCAGCATTCCCTCCTTTGCTGACGGGAAATCATTTCCGGAGCTCTTGGGCTATGACACGAGCCAGAGATCCTATATTGCAGCAAGGTACTTGGACAGGATGCTGACAAGAGTATGTACTGTGTGAGACACCACTGCTTTCATCTCCTACTGCAATGAGAACGTTGATAACACGTCAAATAGTGTGGATGGCTTTTGTTGAGAACACTTTTCGCACGACTTGATATAATCCCTGGATGATGCAGGGGAGCGCAAACTCTTCACTGCTGTATTGTCAGAGTGGAATGAATGCCCTGGTAGGCCCATGCGGTACTTTTCGCTCCTTCCTCCTTGAACGCTTCACGAACGGGTGGAGTCCGAGGGACGTAGTATAGTCTCCATAGTTTCTTAGGCTACAGTCTTCTTCTCCCATCACATCTACGACTGAGATGAGAACATTGAGAAGACGTTGAACACTGAGACGGCTTTGGAAAAAAACCCGCTTCCTACGAAATTCGTTGATTCCCGAGTGATTTTGAGGCGCAAACAAATCTTCACGGACGAATTATCTTCCCCTGGGAGCCCCACAGGCTACTCTGAGATTCATATTCCCTTAGATCTTCAGAGACTTGGAGTCCAAGTCACGTAGCATGGCCTAGCGGCCTTCCAACGTCCGGATACGCTTTCCTCCCAGCACGCACAATTTGGCGAAAACAGTGGTAGCCAGGCTTACTCTAGTTCCTAGTTGGCACAGGCCTGTGCTTCCGTTCACTCATTGGTTTTGGGGAACGTGATTCCGGAACTCTCTGGCTAGCAAAGTTACAGCCAGGATGGCCATACAGAAAACCCTGTGAAATGACGTTCTAAATCGGTGGGTTCTATCGGCACCCCATACATTTCGCACTCTACTGAAACGAGTCCATCGACCTAGTGTTACCCGCTGGAGATGAAATTCGCTAATAAGGCTCTTGTATGAAACAGCCAGATTCCCCAGTTGTTTGGAAGCTTTGCATGAATTCCTCGCTGTTCGAGCAGAAGGAAATTCAGTCGAAAAGAGTCAGTGGACTGTGAGCTTCATGTGCATATCTATGTTCAAGAAACAGTTCTGTCCACAAGACATAGTAGTCAGTAGCTGCAGGAAATCTTCGGACTCTGCTATTTTGCTGGAATAAATAGAGCGGCGAAAAGCCCACACTCGCAGCTCATTGTCCTGCAAAGTTCAGATGCTGCTATGCTCCTGTTCATTCACTACTGATGGAAAATGATTTCAGTAGCATTTTGGTTAGGACACAACCCACAGCTCTGATATATCAGACACGTTCTGTTTAAAGATAGTGTTAGGGTTAGGGCTAGCATTAGGATTATGGTAAGGAATAGCTTTCTTATTAGGGTTAGCGTTAAGGTTAAGGATAGGGATAGGGTTAGGGTTAGGTTTAGGGTTAGGGATAGGGATAGGGATAGGGTTAGGGTTAGGGTTAGGGTTAGGGTTAGGGTTAAGGATAGGGTTAGGGTTAGGGTTAGGGTTAGGCTTAGGTTTAGGGATAGGGTTAGGGTTAGGGTTAGGTTTAGGAATTGGGTTAGCGATAGGGTTAGGGTTCGGGTGTGGGTTAATGTTACAGGTAGGGTAGGTCTAGGGCTAAAGCTCGATGAGGGCCGCAGTTAGAGGAAAGTGTGTCCTAGAAGATAGTGTATTTCATAGCTGTCATAGTCATGTGCTTTCATTGAGTCCGTTGATGACGAGAAAGCGATTCTGTAGATCCTTGCACTCAAACCCAGGAAGGTAATTGATAACAGAGCAAAATAGCTGATCATAAGTTCTGAAGAGGGTATGAGATATGGTAGAAGGCGCTCATTTCCAATTCAACTGATATGAGCACATTGATCTAGTGCTGCGTTTTTGCTTAAAGCCACACTTCCCAGGAACATGTTCATTCCCGAGTAACTTGGCAGCTTTCAAACCGTTCACTCCTGTGCTGTGTGAGAGAAAGTCACTCGAGTCGAGTAAGGGGACTGCTAGCTGCACATGCGTTGCTACGTTGAAAACACTGTGTGGTCAAAGTGAGGTAGTAGGCTGTTGCTTCTCTTCTTCCTGGGGCTATGCTTTTCTGATGGAAAAAGTACCTAGGAGAAAACTCGACTGTGGAAGCTCCTTCCCCTGCAAGGATCACAAAGTGCTATGCCAGCATTCCCTCCTTTGCTGACGGGAAATCATTTCCGGAGCTCTTGGGCTATGACACGAGCCAGAGATCCTATATTGCAGCAAGGTACTTGGACAGGATGCTGACAAGAGTACGTACTGTGTGAGACACCACTGCTTTCATCTCCTACTGCAATGAGAACGTTGATAACACGTCAAATAGTGTGGATGGCTTTTGTTGAGAACACTTTTCGCACGACTTGATATAATCCCTGGATGATGCAGGGGAGCGCAAACTCTTCACTGCTGTATTGTCAGAGTGGAATGAATGCCCTGGTAGGCCCATGCGGTACTTTTCGCTCCTTCCTCCTTGAACGCTTCACGAACGGGTGGAGTCCGAGGGACGTAGTATAGTCTCCATAGTTTCTTAGGCTACAGTCTTCTTCTCCCATCACATCTACGACTGAGATGAGAACATTGAGAAGACGTTGAACACTGAGACGGCTTTGGAAAAAAACCCGCTTCCTACGAAATTCGTTGATTCCCGAGTGATTTTGAGGCGCAAACAAATCTTCACGGACGAATTATCTTCCCCTGGGAGCCCCACAGGCTACTCTGAGATTCATATTCCCTTAGATCTTCAGAGACTTGGAGTCCAAGTCACGTAGCATGGCCTAGCGGCCTTCCAACGTCCGGATACGCTTTCCTCCCAGCACGCACAATTTGGCGAAAACAGTGGTAGCCAGGCTTACTCTAGTTCCTAGTTGGCACAGGCCTGTGCTTCCGTTCACTCATTGGTTTTGGGGAACGTGATTCCGGAACTCTCTGGCTAGCAAAGTTACAGCCAGGATGGCCATACAGAAAACCCTGTGAAATGACGTTCTAAATCGGTGGGTTCTCTCAGCACCCCATACATTTCGCACTCTACTGAAAAGAGTCCATCGACCTAGTGTTACCCGCTGGAGATGAAATTCGCTAATAAGGCCCTTGTATGAAACAGCCTGATTCCCCAGTTGTTTGGAAGCTTTGCATGAATTCCTCGCTGTTCGAGCAGAAGGAAATTCAGTCGAAAACAGTCAGTGGACTGTGAGCTTCATGTGCATATCTATGTTCAAGAAACAGTTCTGTCCACAAGACATAGTAGTCAGTAGCTGCAGGAAATCTTCGGACTCTGCTATTTTGCTGGAATAAATAGAGCGGCGAAAAGCCCACACTCGCAGCTCATTGTCCTGCAAAGTTCAGATGCTGCTATGCTCCTGTTCATTCACTACTGATGGAAAATGATTTCAGTAGCATTTTGGTTAGGACACAACCCACAGCTCTGATATATCAGACACGTTCTGTTTAAAGATAGTGTTAGGGTTAGGGCTAGCATTAGGATTATGGTAAGGAATAGCTTTCTTATTAGGGTTAGCGTTAAGGTTAAGGATAGGGATAGGGTTAGGGTTAGGTTTAGGGTTAGGGATAGGGATAGGGATAGGGTTAGGGTTAGGGTTAGGGTTAGGGTTAGGGTTAAGGATAGGGTTAGGGTTAGGGTTAGGGTTAGGCTTAGGTTTAGGGATAGGGTTAGGGTTAGGGTTAGGTTTAGGAATTGGGTTAGCGATAGGGTTAGGGTTCGGGTGTGGGTTAATGTTACAGGTAGGGTAGGTCTAGGGCTAAAGCTCGATGAGGGCCGCAGTTAGAGGAAAGTGTGTCCTAGAAGATAGTGTATTTCATAGCTGTCATAGTCCTGTGCTTTCATTGAGTCCGTTGATGACGAGAAAGCGATTCTGTAGATCCTTGCACTCAAACCCAGGAAGGTAATTGATAACAGAGCAAAATAGCTGATCATAAGTTCTGAAGAGGGTATGAGATATGGTAGAAGGCGCTCATTTCCAATTCAACTGATATGAGCACATTGATCTAGTGCTGCGTTTTTGCTTAAAGCCACACTTCCCAGGAACATGTTCATTCCCGAGTAACTTGGCAGCTTTCAAACCGTTCACTCCTGTGCTGTGTGAGAGAAAGTCACTCGAGTCGAGTAAGGGGACTGCTAGCTGCACATGCGTTGCTACGTTGAAAACACTGTGTGGTCGAAGTGAGGTAGTAGGCTGTTGCTTCTCTTCTTCCTGGGGCTATGCTTTTCTGATGGAAAAAGTACCTAGGAGAAAACTCGACTGTGGAAGCTCCTTCCCCTGCAAGGATCACAAAGTGCTATGCCAGCATTCCCTCCTTTGCTGACGGGAAATCATTTCCGGAGCTCTTGGGCTATGACACGAGCCAGAGATCCTATATTGCAGCAAGGTACTTGGACAGGATGCTGACAAGAGTACGTACTGTGTGAGACACCACTGCTTTCATCTCCTACTGCAATGAGAACGTTGATAACACGTCAAATAGTGTGGATGGCTTTTGTTGAGAACACTTTTCGCACGACTTGATATAATCCCTGGATGATGCAGGGGAGCGCAAACTCTTCACTGCTGTATTGTCAGAGTGGAATGAATGCCCTGGTAGGCCCATGCGGTACTTTTCGCTCCTTCCTCCTTGAACGCTTCACGAACGGGTGGAGTCCGAGGGACGTAGTATAGTCTCCATAGTTTCTTAGGCTACAGTCTTCTTCTCCCATCACATCTACGACTGAGATGAGAACATTGAGAAGACGTTGAACACTGAGACGGCTTTGGAAAAAAACCCGCTTCCTACGAAATTCGTTGATTCCCGAGTGATTTTGAGGCGCAAACAAATCTTCACGGACGAATTATCTTCCCCTGGGAGCCCCACAGGCTACTCTGAGATTCATATTCCCTTAGATCTTCAGAGACTTGGAGTCCAAGTCACGTAGCATGGCCTAGCGGCCTTCCAACGTCCGGATACGCTTTCCTCCCAGCACGCACAATTTGGCGAAAACAGTGGTAGCCAGGCTTACTCTAGTTCCTAGTTGGCACAGGCCTGTGCTTCCGTTCACTCATTGGTTTTGGGGAACGTGATTCCGGAACTCTCTGGCTAGCAAAGTTACAGCCAGGATGGCCATACAGAAAACCCTGTGAAATGACGTTCTAAATCGGTGGGTGCTCTCAGCACCCCATACATTTCGCACTCTACTGAAACGAGTCCATCGACCTAGTGTTACCCGCTGGAGATGAAATTCGCTAATAAGGCCCTTGTATGAAACAGCCTGATTCCCCAGTTGTTTGGAAGCTTTGCATGAATTCCTCGCTGTTCGAGCAGAAGGAAATTCAGTCGAAAACAGTCAGTGGACTGTGAGCTTCATGTGCATATCTATGTTCAAGAAACAGTTCTGTCCACAAGACATAGTAGTCAGTAGCTGCAGGAAATCTTCGGGCTCTGCTATTTTGCTGGAATAAATAGAGCGGCGAAAAGCCCACACTCGCAGCTCATTGTCCTGCAAAGTTCAGATGCTGCTATGCTCCTGTTCATTCACTACTGATGGAAAATGATTTCAGTAGCATTTTGGTTAGGACACAACCCACAGCTCTGATATATCAGACACGTTCTGTTTAAAGATAGTGTTAGGGTTAGGGCTAGCATTAGCATTATGGTAAGGAATAGCTTTCTTATTAGGGTTAGCGTTAAGGTTAAGGATAGGGATAGGGTTAGGGTTAGGTTTAGGGTTAGGGATAGGGATAGGGATAGGGTTAGGGTTAGGGTTAGGGTTAGGGTTAGGGTTAAGGATAGGGTTAGGGTTAGGGTTAGGGTTAGGCTTAGGTTTAGGGATAGGGTTAGGGTTAGGGTTAGGTTTAGGAATTGGGTTAGCGATAGGGTTAGGGTTCGGGTGTGGGTTAATGTTACAGGTAGGGTAGGTCTAGGGCTAAAGCTCGATGAGGGCCGCAGTTAGAGGAAAGTGTGTCCTAGAAGATAGTGTATTTCATAGCTGTCATAGTCCTGTGCTTTCATTGAGTCCGTTGATGACGAGAAAGCGATTCTGTAGATCCTTGCACTCAAACCCAGCAAGGTAATTGATAACAGAGCAAAATAGCTGATCATAAGTTCTGAAGAGGGTATGAGATCTGGTAGAAGGCGCTCATTTCCAATTCAACTGATATGAGCACATTGATCTAGTGCTGCGTTTTTGCTTAAAGCCACACTTCCCAGGAACATGTTCATTCCCGAGTAACTTGGCAGCTTTCAAACCGTTCACTCCTGTGCTGTGTGAGAGAAAGTCACTCGAGTCGAGTAAGGGGACTGCTAGCTGCACATGCGTTGCTACGTTGAAAACACTGTGTGGTCGAAGTGAGGTAGTAGGCTGTTGCTTCTCTTCTTCCTGGGGCTATGCTTTTCTGATGGAAAAAGTACCTAGGAGAAAACTCGACTGTGGAAGCTCCTTCCCCTGCAAGGATCACAAAGTGCTATGCCAGCATTCCCGCCTTTGCTGACGGGAAATCATTTCCGGAGCTCTTGGGCTATGACACGAGCCAGAGATCCTATATTGCAGCAAGGTACTTGGACAGGATGCTGACAAGAGTACGTACTGTGTGAGACACCACTGCTTTCATCTCCTACTGCAATGAGAACGTTGATAACACGTCAAATAGTGTGGATGGCTTTTGTTGAGAACACTTTTCGCACGACTTGATATAATCCCTGGATGATGCAGGGGAGCGCAAACTCTTCACTGCTGTATTGTCAGAGTGGAATGAATGCCCTGGTAGGCCCATGCGGTACTTTTCGCTCCTTCCTCCTTGAACGCTTCACGAACGGGTGGAGTCCGAGGGACGTAGTATAGTCTCCATAGTTTCTTAGGCTACAGTCTTCTTCTCCCATCACATCTACGACTGAGATGAGAACATTGAGAAGACGTTGAACACTGAGACGGCTTTGGAAAAAAACCCGCTTCCTACGAAATTCGTTGATTCCCGAGTGATTTTGAGGCGCAAACAAATCTTCACGGACGAATTATCTTCCCCTGGGAGCCCCACAGGCTACTCTGAGATTCATATTCCCTTAGATCTTCAGAGACTTGGAGTCCAAGTCACGTAGCATGGCCTAGCGGCCTTCCAACGTCCGGATACGCTTTCCTCCCAGCACGCACAATTTGGCGAAAACAGTGGTAGCCAGGCTTACTCTAGTTCCTAGTTGGCACAGGCCTGTGCTTCCGTTCACTCATTGGTTTTGGGGAACGTGATTCCGGAACTCTCTGGCTAGCAAAGTTACAGCCAGGATGGCCATACAGAAAACCCTGTGAAATGACGTTCTAAATCGGTGGGTTCTCTCAGCACCCCATACATTTCGCACTCTACTGAAAAGAGTCCATCGACCTAGTGTTACCCGCTGGAGATGAAATTCGCTAATAAGGCCCTTGTATGAAACAGCCTGATTCCCCAGTTGTTTGGAAGCTTTGCATGAATTCCTCGCTGTTCGAGCAGAAGGAAATTCAGTCGAAAACAGTCAGTGGACTGTGAGCTTCATGTGCATATCTATGTTCAAGAAACAGTTCTGTCCACAAGACATAGTAGTCAGTAGCTGCAGGAAATCTTCGGGCTCTGCTACTTTGCTGGAATAAATAGAGCGGCGAAAAGCCCACACTCGCAGCTCATTGTCCTGCAAAGTTCAGATGCTGCTATGCTCCTGTTCATTCACTACTGATGGAAAATGATTTCAGTAGCATTTTGGTTAGGACACAACCCACAGCTCTGATATATCAGACACGTTCTGTTTAAAGATAGTGTTAGGGTTAGGGCTAGCATTAGGATTATGGTAAGGAATAGCTTTCTTATTAGGGTTAGCGTTAAGGTTAAGGATAGGGATAGGGTTAGGGTTAGGTTTAGGGTTAGGGATAGGGATAGGGATAGGGTTAGGGTTAGGGTTAGGGTTAGGGTTAGGGTTAAGGATAGGGTTAGGGTTAGGGTTAGGGTTAGGCTTAGGTTTAGGGATAGGGTTAGGGTTAGGGTTAGGTTTAGGAATTGGGTTAGCGATAGGGTTAGGGTTCGGGTGTGGGTTAATGTTACAGGTAGGGTAGGTCTAGGGCTAAAGCTCGATGAGGGCCGCAGTTAGAGGAAAGTGTGTCCTAGAAGATAGTGTATTTCATAGCTGTCATAGTCCTGTGCTTTCATTGAGTCTGTTGATGACGAGAAAGCGATTCTGTAGATCCTTGCACTCAAACCCAGCAAGGTAATTGATAACAGAGCAAAATAGCTGATCATAAGTTCTGAAGAGGGTATGAGATCTGGTAGAAGGCGCTCATTTCCAATTCAACTGATATGAGCACATTGATCTAGTGCTGCGTTTTTGCTTAAAGCCACACTTCCCAGGAACATGTTCATTCCCGAGTAACTTGGCAGCTTTCAAACCGTTCACTCCTGTGCTGTGTGAGAGAAAGTCACTCGAGTCGAGTAAGGGGACTGCTAGCTGCACATGCGTTGCTACGTTGAAAACACTGTGTGGTCAAAGTGAGGTAGTAGGCTGTTGCTTCTCTTCTTCCTGGGGCTACGCTTTTCTGATGGAAAAAGTACCTAGGAGAAAACTCGACTGTGGAAGCTCCTTCCCCTGCAAGGATCACAAAGTGCTATGCCAGCATTCCCTCCTTTGCTGACGGGAAATCATTTCCGGAGCTCTTGGGCTATGACACGAGCCAGAGATCCTATATTGCAGCAAGGTACTTGGACAGGATGCTGACAAGAGTATGTACTGTGTGAGACACCACTGCTTTCATCTCCTACTGCAATGAGAACGTTGATAACACGTCAAATAGTGTGGATGGCTTTTGTTGAGAACACTTTTCGCACGACTTGATATAATCCCTGGATGATGCAGGGGAGCGCAAACTCTTCATTGCTGTATTGTCAGAGTGGAATGAATGCCCTGGTAGGCCCATGCGGTACTTTTCGCTCCTTCCTCCTTGAACGCTTCACGAACGGGTGGAGTCCGAGGGACCTAGTATAGTCTCCATAGTTTCTTAGGCTACAGTCTTCTTCTCCCATCACATCTACGACTGAGATGAGAACATTGAGAAGACGTTGAACACTGAGACGGCTTTGGAAAAAAACCCGCTTCCTACGAAATTCGTTGATTCCCGAGTGATTTTGAGGCGCAAACAAATCTTCACGGACGAATTATCTTCCCCTGGGAGCCCCACAGGCTACTCTGAGATTCATATTCCCTTAGATCTTCAGAGACTTGGAGTCCAAGTCACGTAGCATGGCCTAGCGGCCTTCCAACGTCCGGATACGCTTTCCTCCCAGCACGCACAATTTGGCGAAAACAGTGGTAGCCAGGCTTACTCTAGTTCCTAGTTGGCACAGGCCTGTGCTTCCGTTCACTCATTGGTTTTGGGGAACGTGATTCCGGAACTCTCTGGCTAGCAAAGTTACAGCCAGGATGGCCATACAGAAAACCCTGTGAAATGACGTTCTAAATCCGTGGGTTCTATCGGCACCCCATACATTTCGCACTCTACTGAAACGAGTCCATCGACCTAGTGTTACCCGCTGGAGATGAAATTCGCTAATAAGGCTCTTGTATGAAACAGCCAGATTCCCCAGTTGTTTGGAAGCTTTGCATGAATTCCTCGCTGTTCGAGCAGAAGGAAATTCAGTCGAAAAGAGTCAGTGGACTGTGAGCTTCATGTGCATATCTATGTTCAAGAAACAGTTCTGTCCACAAGACATAGTAGTCAGTAGCTGCAGGAAATCTTCGGACTCTGCTATTTTGCTGGAATAAATAGAGCGGCGAAAAGCCCACACTCGCACCTCATTGTCCTGCAAAGTTCAGATGCTGCTATGCTCCTGTTCATTCACTACTGATGGAAAATGATTTCAGTAGCATTTTGGTTAGGACACAACCCACAGCTCTGATATATCAGACACGTTCTGTTTAAAGATAGTGTTAGGGTTAGGGCTAGCATTAGGATTATGGTAAGGAATAGCTTTCTTATTAGGGTTAGCGTTAAGGTTAAGGATAGGGATAGGGTTAGGGTTAGGTTTAGGGTTAGGGATAGGGATAGGGATAGGGTTAGGGTTAGGGTTAGGGTTAGGGTTAGTGTTAGGGATAGGGTTAGGGTTAGGGTTAGGGTTAGGCTTAGGTTTAGGGATAGGGTTAGGGTTAGGGTTAGATTTAGGAATTGGGTTAGCGATAGGGTTAGGGTTCGGGTGTGGTTTAATGTTACAGGTAGGGTAGGTCTAGGGCTAAAGCTCGATGAGGGCCGCAGTTAGAGGAAAGTGTGTCCTAGAAGATAGTGTATTTCATAGCTGTCATAGTCCTGTGCTTTCATTGAGTCCGTTGATGACGAGAAAGCGATTCTGTAGATCCTTGCACTCAAACCCAGCAAGGTAATTGATAACAGAGCAAAATAGCTGATCATAAGTTCTGAAGAGGGTATGAGATATGGTAGAAGGCGCTCATTTCCAATTCAACTGATATGAGCACATTGATCTAGTGCTGCGTTTTTGCTTAAAGCCACACTTCCCAGGAACATGTTCATTCCCGAGTAACTTGGCAGCTTTCAAACCGTTCACTCCTGTGCTGTGTGAGAGAAAGTCACTCGAGTCGAGTAAGGGGACTGCTAGCTGCACATGCGTTGCTACGTTGAAAACACTGTGTGGTCAAAGTGAGGTAGTAGGCTGTTGCTTCTCTTCTTCCTGGGGCTATGCTTTTCTGATGGAAAAAGTACCTAGGAGAAAACTCGACTGTGGAAGCTCCTTCCCCTGCAAGGATCACAAAGTGCTATGCCAGCATTCCCTCCTTTGCTGACGGGAAATCATTTCCGGAGCTCTTGGGCTATGACACGAGCCAGAGATCCTATATTGCAGCAAGGTACTTGGACAGGATGCTGACAAGAGTACGTACTGTGTGAGACACCACTGCTTTCATCTCCTACTGCAATGAGAACGTTGATAACACGTCAAATAGTGTGGATGGCTTTTGTTGAGAACACTTTTCGCACGACTTGATATAATCCCTGGATGATGCAGGGGAGCGCAAACTCTTCACTGCTGTATTGTCAGAGTGGAATGAATGCCCTGGTAGGCCCATGCGGTACTTTTCGCTCCTTCCTCCTTGAACGCTTCACGAACGGGTGGAGTCCGAGGGACGTAGTATAGTCTCCATAGTTTCTTAGGCTACAGTCTTCTTCTCCCATCACATCTACGACTGAGATGAGAACATTGAGAAGACGTTGAACACTGAGACGGCTTTGGAAAAAAACCCGCTTCCTACGAAATTCGTTGATTCCCGAGTGATTTTGAGGTGCAAACAAATCTTCACGGACGAATTATCTTCCCCTGGGAGCCCCACAGGCTACTCTGAGATTCATATTCCCTTAGATCTTCAGAGACTTGGAGTCCAAGTCACGTAGCATGGCCTAGCGGCCTTCCAACGTCCGGATACGCTTTCCTCCCAGCACGCACAATTTGGCGAAAACAGTGGTAGCCAGGCTTACTCTAGTTCCTAGTTGGCACAGGCCTGTGCTTCCGTTCACTCATTGGTTTTGGGGAACGTGATTCCGGAACTCTCTGGCTAGCAAAGTTACAGCCAGGATGGCCATACAGAAAACCCTGTGAAATGACGTTCTAAATCGGTGGGTGCTCTCAGCACCCCATACATTTCGCACTCTACTGAAACGAGTCCATCGACCTAGTGTTACCCGCTGGAGATGAAATTCGCTAATAAGGCCCTTGTATGAAACAGCCTGATTCCCCAGTTGTTTGGAAGCTTTGCATGAATTCCTCGCTGTTCGAGCAGAAGGAAATTCAGTCGAAAACAGTCAGTGGACTGTGAGCTTCATGTGCATATCTATGTTCAAGAAACAGTTCTGTCCACAAGACATAGTAGTCAGTAGCTGCAGGAAATCTTCGGGCTCTGCTATTTTGCTGGAATAAATAGAGCGGCGAAAAGCCCACACTCGCAGCTCATTGTCCTGCAAAGTTCAGATGCTGCTATGCTCCTGTTCATTCACTACTGATGGAAAATGATTTCAGTAGCATTTTGGTTAGGACACAACCCACAGCTCTGATATATCAGACACGTTCTGTTTAAAGATAGTGTTAGGGTTAGGGCTAGCATTAGGATTATGGTAAGGAATAGCTTTCTTATTAGGGTTAGCGTTAAGGTTAAGGATAGGGATAGGGTTAGGGTTAGGTTTAGGGTTAGGGATAGGGATAGGGATAGGGTTAGGGTTAGGGTTAGGGTTAGGGTTAGGGTTAAGGATAGGGTTAGGGTTAGGGTTAGGGTTAGGCTTAGGTTTAGGGATAGGGTTAGGGTTAGGGTTAGGTTTAGGAATTGGGTTAGCGATAGGGTTAGGGTTCGGGTGTGGGTTAATGTTACAGGTAGGGTAGGTCTAGGGCTAAAGCTCGATGAGGGCCGCAGTTAGAGGAAAGTGTGTCCTAGAAGATAGTGTATTTCATAGCTGTCATAGTCCTGTGCTTTCATTGAGTCCGTTGATGACGAGAAAGCGATTCTGTAGATCCTTGCACTCAAACCCAGCAAGGTAATTGATAACAGAGCAAAATAGCTGATCATAAGTTCTGAAGAGGGTATGAGATCTGGTAGAAGGCGCTCATTTCCAATTCAACTGATATGAGCACATTGATCTAGTGCTGCGTTTTTGCTTAAAGCCACACTTCCCAGGAACATGTTCATTCCCGAGTAACTTGGCAGCTTTCAAACCGTTCACTCCTGTGCTGTGTGAGAGAAAGTCACTCGAGTCGAGTAAGGGGACTGCTAGCTGCACATGCGTTGCTACGTTGAAAACACTGTGTGGTCGAAGTGAGGTAGTAGGCTGTTGCTTCTCTTCTTCCTGGGGCTACGCTTTTCTGATGGAAAAAGTACCTAGGAGAAAACTCGACTGTGGAAGCTCCTTCCCCTGCAAGGATCACAAAGTGCTATGCCAGCATTCCCTCCTTTGCTGACGGGAAATCATTTCCGGAGCTCTTGGGCTATGACACGAGCCAGAGATCCTATATTGCAGCAAGGTACTTGGACAGGATGCTGACAAGAGTATGTACTGTGTGAGACACCACTGCTTTCATCTCCTACTGCAATGAGAACGTTGATAACACGTCAAATAGTGTGGATGGCTTTTGTTGAGAACACTTTTCGCACGACTTGATATAACCCCTGGATGATGCAGGGGAGCGCAAACTCTTCACTGCTGTATTGTCAGAGTGGAATGAATGCCCTGGTAGGCCCATGCGGTACTTTTCGCTCCTTCCTCCTTGAACGCTTCACGAACGGGTGGAGTCCGAGGGACGTAGTATAGTCTCCATAGTTTCTTAGGCTACAGTCTTCTTCTCCCATCACATCTATGACTGAGATGAGAACATTGAGAAGACGTTGAACACTGAGACGGCTTTGGAAAAAAACCCGCTTCCTACGAAATTCGTTGATTCCCGAGTGATTTTGAGGCGCAAACAAATCTTCACGGACGAATTATCTTCCCCTGGGAGCCCCACAGGCTACTCTGAGATTCATATTCCCTTAGATCTTCAGAGACTTGGAGTCCAAGTCACGTAGCATGGCCTAGCGGCCTTCCAACGTCCGGATACGCTTTCCTCCCAGCACGCACAATTTGGCGAAAACAGTGGTAGCCAGGCTTACTCTAGTTCCTAGTTGGCACAGGCCTGTGCTTCCGTTCACTCATTGGTTTTGGGGAACGTGATTCCGGAACTCTCTGGCTAGCAAAGTTACAGCCAGGATGGCCATACAGAAAACCCTGTGAAATGACGTTCTAAATCGGTGGGTGCTCTCAGCACCCCATACATTTCGCACTCTACTGAAACAAGTCCATCGACCTAGTGTTACCCGCTGGAGATGAAATTCGCTAATAAGGCCCTTGTATGAAACAGCCTGATTCCCCAGTTGTTTGGAAGCTTTGCATGAATTCCTCGCTGTTCGAGCAGAAGGAAATTCAGTCGAAAACAGTCAGTGGACTGTGAGCTTCATGTGCATATCTATGTTCAAGAAACAGTTCTGTCCACAAGACATAGTAGTCAGTAGCTGCAGGAAATCTTCGGGCTCTGCTATTTTGCTGGAATAAATAGAGCGGCGAAAAGCCCACACTCGCAGCTCATTGTCCTGCAAAGTTCAGATGCTGCTATGCTCCTGTTCATTCACTACTGATGGAAAATGATTTCAGTAGCATTTTGGTTAGGACACAACCCACAGCTCTGATATATCAGACACGTTCTGTTTAAAGATAGTGTTAGGGTTAGGGCTAGCATTAGGATTATGGTAAGGAATAGCTTTCTTATTAGGGTTAGCGTTAAGGTTAAGGATAGGGATAGGGTTAGGGTTAGGTTTAGGGTTAGGGATAGGGATAGGGATAGGGTTAGGGTTAGGGTTAGGGTTAGGGTTAGGGTTAAGGATAGGGTTAGGGTTAGGGTTAGGGTTAGGCTTAGGTTTAGGGATAGGGTTAGGGTTAGGGTTAGGTTTAGGAATTGGGTTAGCGATAGGGTTAGGGTTCGGGTGTGGGTTAATGTTACAGGTAGGGTAGGTCTAGGGCTAAAGCTCGATGAGGGCCGCAGTTAGAGGAAAGTGTGTCCTAGAAGATAGTGTATTTCATAGCTGTCATAGTCATGTGCTTTCATTGAGTCCGTTGATGACGAGAAAGCGATTCTGTAGATCCTTGCACTCAAACCCAGCAAGGTAATTGATAACAGAGCAAAATAGCTGATGATAAGTTCTGAAGAGGGTATGAGATATGGTAGAAGGCGCTCATTTCCAATTCAACTGATATGAGCACATTGATCTAGTGCTGCGTTTTTGCTTAAAGCCACACTTCCCAGGAACATGTTCATTCCCGAGTAACTTGGCAGCTTTCAAACCGTTCACTCCTGTGCTGTGTGAGAGAAAGTCACTCGAGTAGAGTAAGGGGACTGCTAGCTGCACATGCGTTGCTACGTTGAAAACACTGTGTGGTCAAAGTGAGGTAGTAGGCTGTTGCTTCTCTTCTTCCTGGGGCTACGCTTTTCTGATGGAAAAAGTACCTAGGAGAAAACTCGACTGTGGAAGCTCCTTCCCCTGCAAGGATCACAAAGTGCTATGCCAGCATTCCCTCCTTTGCTGACGGGAAATCATTTCCGGAGCTCTTGGGCTATGACACGAGCCGGAGATCCTATATTGCAGCAAGGTACTTGGACAGGATGCTGACAAGAGTACGTACTGTGTGAGACACCACTGCTTTCATCTCCTACTGCAATGAGAACGTTGATAACACGTCAAATAGTGTGGATGGCTTTTGTTGAGAACACTTTTCGCACGACTTGATATAATCCCTGGATGATGCAGGGGAGCGCAAACTCTTCACTGCTGTATTGTCAGAGTGGAATGAATGCCCTGGTAGGCCCATGCGGTACTTTTCGCTCCTTCCTCCTTGAACGCTTCACGAACGGGTGGAGTCCGAGGGACGTAGTATAGTCTCCATAGTTTCTTAGGCTACAGTCTTCTTCTCCCATCACATCTACGACTGAGATGAGAACATTGAGAAGACGTTGAACACTGAGACGGCTTTGGAAAAAAACCCGCTTCCTACGAAATTCGTTGATTCCCGAGTGATTTTGAGGCGCAAACAAATCTTCACGGACGAATTATCTTCCCCTGGGAGCCCCACAGGCTACTCTGAGATTCATATTCCCTTAGATCTTCAGAGACTTGGAGTCCAAGTCACGTAGCATGGCCTAGCGGCCTTCCAACGTCCGGATACGCTTTCCTCCCAGCACGCACAATTTGGCGAAAACAGTGGTAGCCAGGCTTACTCTAGTTCCTAGTTGGCACAGGCCTGTGCTTCCGTTCACTCATTGGTTTTGGGGAACGTGATTCCGGAACTCTCTGGCTAGCAAAGTTACAGCCAGGATGGCCATACAGAAAACCCTGTGAAATGACGTTCTAAATCGGTGGGTGCTCTCAGCACCCCATACATTTCGCACTCTACTGAAACGAGTCCATCGACCTAGTGTTACCCGCTGGAGATGAAATTCGCTAATAAGGCCCTTGTATGAAACAGCCTGATTCCCCAGTTGTTTGGAAGCTTTGCATGAATTCCTCGCTGTTCGAGCAGAAGGAAATTCAGTCGAAAACAGTCAGTGGACTGTGAGCTTCATGTGCATATCTATGTTCAAGAAACAGTTCTGTCCACAAGACATAGTAGTCAGTAGCTGCAGGAAATCTTCGGGCTCTGCTATTTTGCTGGAATAAATAGAGCGGCGAAAAGCCCACACTCGCAGCTCATTGTCCTGCAAAGTTCAGATGCTGCTATGCTCCTGTTCATTCACTACTGATGGAAAATGATTTCAGTAGCATTTTGGTTAGGACACAACCCACAGCTCTGATATATCAGACACGTTCTGTTTAAAGATAGTGTTAGGGTTAGGGCTAGCATTAGGATTATGGTAAGGAATAGCTTTCTTATTAGGGTTAGCGTTAAGGTTAAGGATAGGGATAGGGTTAGGGTTAGGTTTAGGGTTAGGGATAGGGATAGGGATAGGGTTAGGGTTAGGGTTAGGGTTAGGGTTAGGGTTAAGGATAGGGTTAGGGTTAGGGTTAGGGTTAGGCTTAGGTTTAGGGATAGGGTTAGGGTTAGGGTTAGGTTTAGGAATTGGGTTAGCGATAGGGTTAGGGTTCGGGTGTGGGTTAATGTTACAGGTAGGGTAGGTCTAGGGCTAAAGCTCGATGAGGGCCGCAGTTAGAGGAAAGTGTGTCCTAGAAGATAGTGTATTTCATAGCTGTCATAGTCATGTGCTTTCATTGAGTCCGTTGATGACGAGAAAGCGATTCTGTAGATCCTTGCACTCAAACCCAGCAAGGTAATTGATAACAGAGCAAAATAGCTGATGATAAGTTCTGAAGAGGGTATGAGATATGGTAGAAGGCGCTCATTTCCAATTCAACTGATATGAGCACATTGATCTAGTGCTGCGTTTTTGCTTAAAGCCACACTTCCCAGGAACATGTTCATTCCCGAGTAACTTGGCAGCTTTCAAACCGTTCACTCCTGTGCTGTGTGAGAGAAAGTCACTCGAGTAGAGTAAGGGGACTGCTAGCTGCACATGCGTTGCTACGTTGAAAACACTGTGTGGTCAAAGTGAGGTAGTAGGCTGTTGCTTCTCTTCTTCCTGGGGCTACGCTTTTCTGATGGAAAAAGTACCTAGGAGAAAACTCGACTGTGGAAGCTCCTTCCCCTGCAAGGATCACAAAGTGCTATGCCAGCATTCCCTCCTTTGCTGACGGGAAATCATTTCCGGAGCTCTTGGGCTATGACACGAGCCGGAGATCCTATATTGCAGCAAGGTACTTGGACAGGATGCTGACAAGAGTACGTACTGTGTGAGACACCACTGCTTTCATCTCCTACTGCAATGAGAACGTTGATAACACGTCAAATAGTGTGGATGGCTTTTGTTGAGAACACTTTTCGCACGACTTGATATAATCCCTGGATGATGCAGGGGAGCGCAAACTCTTCACTGCTGTATTGTCAGAGTGGAATGAATGCCCGGGTAGGCCCATGCGGTACTTTTCGCTCCTTCCTCCTTGAACGCTTCACGAACGGGTGGAGTCCGAGGGACGTAGTATAGTCTCCATAGTTTCTTAGGCTACAGTCTTCTTCTCCCATCACATCTACGACTGAGATGAGAACATTGAGAAGACGTTGAACACTGAGACGGCTTTGGAAAAAAACCCGCTTCCTACGAAATTCGTTGATTCCCGAGTGATTTTGAGGCGCAAACAAATCTTCACGGACGAATTATCTTCCCCTGGGAGCCCCACAGGCTACTCTGAGATTCATATTCCCTTAGATCTTCAGAGACTTGGAGTCCAAGTCACGTAGCATGGCCTAGCAGCCTTCCAACGTCCGCATACGCTTTCCTCCCAGCACGCACAATTTGGCGAAAACAGTGGTAGCCAGGCTTACTCTAGTTCCTAGTTGGCACAGGCCTGTGCTTCCGTTCACTCATTGGTTTTGGGGAACGTGATTCCGGAACTCTCTGGCTAGCAAAGTTACAGCCAGGATGGCCATACAGAAAACCCTGTGAAATGACGTTCTAAATCGGTGGGTGCTCTCAGCACCCCATACATTTCGCACTCTACTGAAACGAGTCCATCGACCTAGTGTTACCCGCTGGAGATGAAATTCGCTAATAAGGCCCTTGTATGAAACAGCCTGATTCCCCAGTTGTTTGGAAGCTTTGCATGAATTCCTCGCTGTTCGAGCAGAAGGAAATTCAGTCGAAAACAGTCAGTGGACTGTGAGCTTCATGTGCATATCTATGTTCAAGAAACAGTTCTGTCCACAAGACATAGTAGTCAGTAGCTGCAGGAAATCTTCGGGCTCTGCTATTTTGCTGGAATAAATAGAGCGGCGAAAAGCCCACACTCGCAGCTCATTGTCCTGCAAAGTTCAGATGCTGCTATGCTCCTGTTCATTCACTACTGATGGAAAATGATTTCAGTAGCATTTTGGTTAGGACACAACCCACAGCTCTGATATATCAGACACGTTCTGTTTAAAGATAGTGTTAGGGTTAGGGCTAGCATTAGGATTATGGTAAGGAATAGCTTTCTTATTAGGGTTAGCGTTAAGGTTAAGGATAGGGATAGGGTTAGGGTTAGGTTTAGGGTTAGGGATAGGGATAGGGATAGGGTTAGGGTTAGGGTTAGGGTTAGGGTTAGGGTTAAGGATAGGGTTAGGGTTAGGGTTAGGTTTAGGAATTGGGTTAGCGATAGGGTTAGGGTTCGGGTGTGGGTTAATGTTACAGGTAGGGTAGGTCTAGGGCTAAAGCTCGATGAGGGCCGCAGTTAGAGGAAAGTGTGTCCTAGAAGATAGTGTATTTCATAGCTGTCATAGTCATGTGCTTTCATTGAGTCCGTTGATGACGAGAAAGCGATTCTGTAGATCCTTGCACTCAAACCCAGCAAGGTAATTGATAACAGAGCAAAATAGCTGATGATAAGTTCTGAAGAGGGTATGAGATATGGTAGAAGGCGCTCATTTCCAATTCAACTGATATGAGCACATTGATCTAGTGCTGCGTTTTTGCTTAAAGCCACACTTCCCAGGAACATGTTCATTCCCGAGTAACTTGGCAGCTTTCAAACCGTTCACTCCTGTGCTGTGTGAGAGAAAGTCACTCGAGTAGAGTAAGGGGACTGCTAGCTGCACATGCGTTGCTACGTTGAAAACACTGTGTGGTCAAAGTGAGGTAGTAGGCTGTTGCTTCTCTTCTTCCTGGGGCTACGCTTTTCTGATGGAAAAAGTACCTAGGAGAAAACTCGACTGTGGAAGCTCCTTCCCCTGCAAGGATCACAAAGTGCTATGCCAGCATTCCCTCCTTTGCTGACGGGAAATCATTTCCGGAGCTCTTGGGCTATGACACGAGCCGGAGATCCTATATTGCAGCAAGGTACTTGGACAGGATGCTGACAAGAGTACGTACTGTGTGAGACACCACTGCTTTCATCTCCTACTGCAATGAGAACGTTGATAACACGTCAAATAGTGTGGATGGCTTTTGTTGAGAACACTTTTCGCACGACTTGATATAATCCCTGGATGATGCAGGGGAGCGCAAACTCTTCACTGCTGTATTGTCAGAGTGGAATGAATGCCCTGGTAGGCCCATGCGGTACTTTTCGCTCCTTCCTCCTTGAACGCTTCACGAACGGGTGGAGTCCGAGGGACGTAGTATAGTCTCCATAGTTTCTTAGGCTACAGTCTTCTTCTCCCATCACATCTACGACTGAGATGAGAACATTGAGAAGACGTTGAACACTGAGACGGCTTTGGAAAAAAACCCGCTTCCTACGAAATTCGTTGATTCCCGAGTGATTTTGAGGCGCAAACAAATCTTCACGGACGAATTATCTTCCCCTGGGAGCCCCACAGGCTACTCTGAGATTCATATTCCCTTAGATCTTCAGAGACTTGGAGTCCAAGTCACGTAGCATGGCCTAGCGGCCTTCCAACGTCCGCATACGCTTTCCTCCCAGCACGCACAATTTGGCGAAAACAGTGGTAGCCAGGCTTACTCTAGTTCCTAGTTGGCACAGGCCTGTGCTTCCGTTCACTCATTGGTTTTGGGGAACGTGATTCCGGAACTCTCTGGCTAGCAAAGTTACAGCCAGGATGGCCATACAGAAAACCCTGTGAAATGACGTTCTAAATCGGTGGGTTCTATCGGCACCCCATACATTTCGCACTCTACTGAAACGAGTCCATCGGCCTAGTGTTACCCGCTGGAGATGAAATTCGCTAATAAGGCTCTTGTATGAAACAGCCAGATTCCCCAGTTGTTTGGAAGCTTTGCATGAATTCCTCGCTGTTCGAGCAGAAGGAAATTCAGTCGAAAAGAGTCAGTGGACTGTGAGCTTCATGTGCATATCTATGTTCAAGAAACAGTTCTGTCCACAAGACATAGTAGTCAGTAGCTGCAGGAAGTCTTCGGACTCTGCTATTTTGCTGGAATAAATAGAGCGGCGAAAAGCCCACACTCGCAGCTCATTGTCCTGCAAAGTTCAGATGCTGCTATGCTCCTGTTCATTCACTACTGATGGAAAATGATTTCAGTAGCATTTTGGTTAGGACACAAACCACAGCTCTGATATATCAGACACGTTCTGTTTAAAGATAGTGTTAGGGTTAGGGCTAGCATTAGCATTATGGTAAGGAATAGCTTTCTTATTAGGGTTAGCGTTAAGGTTAAGGATAGGGATAGGGTTAGGGTTAGGTTTAGGGTTAGGGATAGGGATAGGGATAGGGTTAGGGTTAGGGTTAGGGTTAGGGTTAGGGTTAAGGATAGGGTTAGGGTTAGGGTTAGGGTTAGGCTTAGGTTTAGGGATAGGGTTAGGGTTAGGGTTAGGTTTAGGAATTGGGTTAGCGATAGGGTTAGGGTTCGGGTGTGGGTTAATGTTACAGGTAGGGTAGGTCTAGGGCTAAAGCTCGATGAGGGCCGCAGTTAGAGGAAAGTGTGTCCTAGAAGATAGTGTATTTCATAGCTGTCATAGTCATGTGCTTTCATTGAGTCCGTTGATGACGAGAAAGCGATTCTGTAGATCCTTGCACTCAAACCCAGCAAGGTAATTGATAACAGAGCAAAATAGCTGATCATAAGTTCTGAAGAGGGTATGAGATATGGTAGAAGGCGCTCATTTCCAATTCAACTGATATGAGCACATTGATCTAGTGCTGCGTTTTTGCTTAAAGCCACACTTCCCAGGAACATGTTCATTCCCGAGTAACTTGGCAGCTTTCAAACCGTTCACTCCTGTGCTGTGTGAGAGAAAGTCACTCGAGTCGAGTAAGGGGACTGTTAGCTGCACATGCGTTGCTACGTTGAAAACACTGTGTGGTCGAAGTGAGGTAGTAGGCTGTTGCTTCTCTTCTTCCTGGGGCTATGCTTTTCTGATGGAAAAAGTACCTAGGAGAAAACTCGACTGTGGAAGCTCCTTCCCCTGCAAGGATCACAAAGTGCTATGCCAGCATTCCCTCCTTTGCTGACGGGAAATCATTTCCGGAGCTCTTGGGCTATGACACGAGCCAGAGATCCTATATTGCAGCAAGGTACTTGGACAGGATGCTGACAAGAGTACGTACTGTGTGAGACACCACTGCTTTCATCTCCTACTGCAATGAGAACGTTGATAACACGTCAAATAGTGTGGATGGCTTTTGTTGAGAACACTTTTCGCACGACTTGATATAATCCCTGGATGATGCAGGGGAGCGCAAACTCTTCACTGCTGTATTGTCAGAGTGGAATGAATGCCCTGGTAGGCCCATGCGGTACTTTTCGCTCCTTCCTCCTTGAACGCTTCACGAACGGGTGGAGTCCGAGGGACGTAGTATAGTCTCCATAGTTTCTTAGGCTACAGTCTTCTTCTCCCATCACATCTACGACTGAGATGAGAACATTGAGAAGACGTTGAACACTGAGACGGCTTTGGAAAAAAACCCGCTTCCTACGAAATTCGTTGATTCCCGAGTGATTTTGAGGCGCAAACAAATCTTCACGGACGAATTATCTTCCCCTGGGAGCCCCACAGGCTACTCTGAGATTCATATTCCCTTAGATCTTCAGAGACTTGGAGTCCAAGTCACGTAGCATGGCCTAGCGGCCTTCCAACGTCCGGATACGCTTTCCTCCCAGCACGCACAATTTGGCGAAAACAGTGGTAGCCAGGCTTACTCTAGTTCCTAGTTGGCACAGGCCTGTGCTTCCGTTCACTCATTGGTTTTGGGGAACGTGATTCCGGAACTCTCTGGCTAGCAAAGTTACAGCCAGGATGGCCATACAGAAAACCCTGTGAAATGACGTTCTAAATCGGTGGGTGCTCTCAGCACCCCATACATTTCGCACTCTACTGAAACGAGTCCATCGACCTAGTGTTACCCGCTGGAGATGAAATTCGCTAATAAGGCCCTTGTATGAAACAGCCTGATTCCCCAGTTGTTTGGAAGCTTTGCATGAATTCCTCGCTGTTCGAGCAGAAGGAAATTCAGTCGAAAACAGTCAGTGGACTGTGAGCTTCATGTGCATATCTATGTTCAAGAAACAGTTCTGTCCACAAGACATAGTAGTCAGTAGCTGCAGGAAATCTTCGGGCTCTGCTATTTTGCTGGAATAAATAGAGCGGCGAAAAGCCCACACTCGCAGCTCATTGTCCTGCAAAGTTCAGATGCTGCTATGCTCCTGTTCATTCACTACTGATGGAAAATGATTTCAGTAGCATTTTGGTTAGGACACAACCCACAGCTCTGATATATCAGACACGTTCTGTTTAAAGATAGTGTTAGGGTTAGGGCTAGCATTAGCATTATGGTAAGGAATAGCTTTCTTATTAGGGTTAGCGTTAAGGTTAAGGATAGGGATAGGGTTAGGGTTAGGTTTAGGGTTAGGGATAGGGATAGGGATAGGGTTAGGGTTAGGGTTAGGGTTAGGGTTAGGGTTAAGGATAGGGTTAGGGTTAGGGTTAGGGTTAGGCTTAGGTTTAGGGATAGGGTTAGGGTTAGGGTTAGGTTTAGGAATTGGGTTAGCGATAGGGTTAGGGTTCGGGTGTGGGTTAATGTTACAGGTAGGGTAGGTCTAGGGCTAAAGCTCGATGAGGGCCGCAGTTAGAGGAAAGTGTGTCCTAGAAGATAGTGTATTTCATAGCTGTCATAGTCCTGTGCTTTCATTGAGTCCGTTGATGACGAGAAAGCGATTCTGTAGATCCTTGCACTCAAACCCAGCAAGGTAATTGATAACAGAGCAAAATAGCTGATCATAAGTTCTGAAGAGGGTATGAGATATGGTAGAAGGCGCTCATTTCCAATTCAACTGATATGAGCACATTGATCTAGTGCTGCGTTTTTGCTTAAAGCCACACTTCCCAGGAACATGTTCATTCCCGAGTAACTTGGCAGCTTTCAAACCGTTCACTCCTGTGCTGTGTGAGAGAAAGTCACTCGAGTCGAGTAAGGGGACTGTTAGCTGCACATGCGTTGCTACGTTGAAAACACTGTGTGGTCGAAGTGAGGTAGTAGGCTGTTGCTTCTCTTCTTCCTGGGGCTATGCTTTTCTGATGGAAAAAGTACCTAGGAGAAAACTCGACTGTGGAAGCTCCTTCCCCTGCAAGGATCACAAAGTGCTATGCCAGCATTCCCTCCTTTGCTGACGGGAAATCATTTCCGGAGCTCTTGGGCTATGACACGAGCCAGAGATCCTATATTGCAGCAAGGTACTTGGACAGGATGCTGACAAGAGTACGTACTGTGTGAGACACCACTGCTTTCATCTCCTACTGCAATGAGAACGTTGATAACACGTCAAATAGTGTGGATGGCTTTTGTTGAGAACACTTTTCGCACGACTTGATATAATCCCTGGATGATGCAGGGGAGCGCAAACTCTTCACTGCTGTATTGTCAGAGTGGAATGAATGCCCTGGTAGGCCCATGCGGTACTTTTCGCTCCTTCCTCCTTGAACGCTTCATGAACGGGTGGAGTCCGAGGGACGTAGTATAGTCTCCATAGTTTCTTAGGCTACAGTCTTCTTCTCCCATCACATCTACGACTGAGATGAGAACATTGAGAAGACGTTGAACACTGAGACGGCTTTGGAAAAAAACCCGCTTCCTACGAAATTCGTTGATTCCCGAGTGATTTTGAGGCGCAAACAAATCTTCACGGACGAATTATCTTCCCCTGGGAGCCCCACAGGCTACTCTGAGATTCATATTCCCTTAGATCTTCAGAGACTTGGAGTCCAAGTCACGTAGCATGGCCTAGCGGCCTTCCAACGTCCGGATACGCTTTCCTCCCAGCACGCACAATTTGGCGAAAACAGTGGTAGCCAGGCTTACTCTAGTTCCTAGTTGGCACAGGCCTGTGCTTCCGTTCACTCATTGGTTTTGGGGAACGTGATTCCGGAACTCTCTGGCTAGCAAAGTTACAGCCAGGATGGCCATACAGAAAACCCTGTGAAATGACGTTCTAAATCGGTGGGTGCTCTCAGCACCCCATACATTTCGCACTCTACTGAAACGAGTCCATCGACCTAGTGTTACCCGCTGGAGATGAAATTCGCTAATAAGGCCCTTGTATGAAACAGCCTGATTCCCCAGTTGTTTGGAAGCTTTGCATGAATTCCTCGCTGTTCGAGCAGAAGGAAATTCAGTCGAAAACAGTCAGTGGACTGTGAGCTTCATGTGCATATCTATGTTCAAGAAACAGTTCTGTCCACAAGACATAGTAGTCAGTAGCTGCAGGAAATCTTCGGGCTCTGCTATTTTGCTGGAATAAATAGAGCGGCGAAAAGCCCACACTCGCAGCTCATTGTCCTGCAAAGTTCAGATGCTGCTATGCTCCTGTTCATTCACTACTGATGGAAAATGATTTCAGTAGCATTTTGGTTAGGACACAACCCACAGCTCTGATATATCAGACACGTTCTGTTTAAAGATAGTGTTAGGGTTAGGGCTAGCATTAGGATTATGGTAAGGAATAGCTTTCTTATTAGGGTTAGCGTTAAGGTTAAGGATAGGGATAGGGTTAGGGTTAGGTTTAGGGTTAGGGATAGGGATAGGGATAGGGTTAGGGTTAGGGTTAGGGTTAGGCTTAGGTTTAGGGATAGGGTTAGGGTTAGGGTTAGGTTTAGGAATTGGGTTAGCGATAGGGTTAGGGTTCGGGTGTGGGTTAATGTTACAGGTAGGGTAGGTCTAGGGCTAAAGCTCGATGAGGGCCGCAGTTAGAGGAAAGTGTGTCCTAGAAGATAGTGTATTTCATAGCTGTCATAGTCCTGTGCTTTCATTGAGTCCGTTGATGACGAGAAAGCGATTCTGTAGATCCTTGCACTCAAACCCAGCAAGGTAATTGATAACAGAGCAAAATAGCTGATCATAAGTTCTGAAGAGGGTATGAGATCTGGTAGAAGGCGCTCATTTCCAATTCAACTGATATGAGCACATTGATCTAGTGCTGCGTTTTTGCTTAAAGCCACACTTCCCAGGAACATGTTCATTCCCGAGTAACTTGGCAGCTTTCAAACCGTTCACTCCTGTGCTGTGTGAGAGAAAGTCACTCGAGTCGAGTAAGGGGACTGCTAGCTGCACATGCGTTGCTACGTTGAAAACACTGTGTGGTCAAAGTGAGGTAGTAGGCTGTTGCTTCTCTTCTTCCTTGGGCTATGCTTTTCTGATGGAAAAAGTACCTAGGAGAAAACTCGACTGTGGAAGCTCCTTCCCCTGCAAGGATCACAAAGTGCTATGCCAGCATTCCCTCCTTTGCTGACGGGAAATCATTTCCGGAGCTCTTGGGCTATGACACGAGCCAGAGATCCTATATTGCAGCAAGGTACTTGGACAGGATGCTGACAAGAGTACGTACTGTGTGAGACACCACTGCTTTCATCTCCTACTGCAATGAGAACGTTGATAACACGTCAAATAGTGTGGATGGCTTTTGTTGAGAACACTTTTCGCACGACTTGATATAATCCCTGGATGATGCAGGGGAGCGCAAACTCTTCACTGCTGTATTGTCAGAGTGGAATGAATGCCCTGGTAGGCCCATGCGGTACTTTTCGCTCCTTCCTCCTTGAACGCTTCACGAACGGGTGGAGTCCGAGGGACGTAGTATAGTCTCCATAGTTTCTTAGGCTACAGTCTTCTTCTCCCATCACATCTACGACTGAGATGAGAACATTGAGAAGACGTTGAACACTGAGACGGCTTTGGAAAAAAACCCGCTTCCTACGAAATTCGTTGATTCCCGAGTGATTTTGAGGGGCAAACAAATCTTCACGGACGAATTATCTTCCCCTGGGAGCCCCACAGGCTACTCTGAGATTCATATTCCCTTAGATCTTCAGAGACTTGGAGTCCAAGTCACGTAGCATGGCCTAGCGGCCTTCCAACGTCCGGATACGCTTTCCTCCCAGCACGCACAATTTGGCGAAAACAGTGGTAGCCAGGCTTACTCTAGTTCCTAGTAGGCACAGGCCTGTGCTTCCGTTCACTCATTGGTTTTGGGGAACGTGATTCCGGAACTCTCTGGCTAGCAAAGTTACAGCCAGGATGGCCATACAGAAAACCCTGTGAAATGACGTTCTAAATCGGTGGGTTCTCTCAGCACCCCATACATTTCGCACTCTACTGAAACGAGTCCATCGACCTAGTGTTACCCGCTGGAGATGAAATTCGCTAATAAGGCCCTTGTATGAAACAGCCTGATTCCCCAGTTGTTTGGAAGCTTTGCATGAATTCCTCGCTGTTCGAGCAGAAGGAAATTCAGTCGAAAACAGTCAGTGGACTGTGAGCTTCATGTGCATATCTATGTTCGAGAAACAGTTCTGTCCACAAGACATAGTAGTCAGTAGCTGCAGGAAATCTTCGGGCTCTGCTATTTTGCTGGAATAAATAGAGCGGCGAAAAGCCCACACTCGCAGCTCATTGTCCTGCAAAGTTCAGATGCTGCTATGCTCCTGTTCATTCACTACTGATGGAAAATGATTTCAGTAGCATTTTGGTTAGGACACAACCCACAGCTCTGATATATCAGACACGTTCTGTTTAAAGATAGTGTTAGGGTTAGGGCTAGCATTAGGATTATGGTAAGGAATAGCTTTCTTATTAGGGTTAGCGTTAAGGTTAAGGATAGGGATAGGGTTAGGGTTAGGTTTAGGGTTAGGGATAGGGATAGGGATAGGGTTAGGGTTAGGGTTAGGGTTAGGGTTAGGGTTAAGGATAGGGTTAGGGTTAGGGTTAGGGTTAGGCTTAGGTTTAGGGATAGGGTTAGGGTTAGGGTTAGGTTTAGGAATTGGGTTAGCGATAGGGTTAGGGTTCGGGTGTGGGTTAATGTTACAGGTAGGGTAGGTCTAGGGCTAAAGCTCGATGAGGGCCGCAGTTAGAGGAAAGTGTGTCCTAGAAGATAGTGTATTTCATAGCTGTCATAGTCCTGTGCTTTCATTGAGTCCGTTGATGACGAGAAAGCGATTCTGTAGATCCTTGCACTCAAACCCAGCAAGGTAATTGATAACAGAGCAAAATAGCTGATCATAAGTTCTGAAGAGGGTATGAGATCTGGTAGAAGGCGCTCATTTCCAATTCAACTGATATGAGCACATTGATCTAGTGCTGCGTTTTTGCTTAAAGCCACACTTCCCAGGAACATGTTCATTCCCGAGTAACTTGGCAGCTTTCAAACCGTTCACTCCTGTGCTGTGTGAGAGAAAGTCACTCGAGTCGAGTAAGGGGACTGCTAGCTGCACATGCGTTGCTACGTTGAAAACACTGTGTGGTCGAAGTGAGGTAGTAGGCTGTTGCTTCTCTTCTTCCTGGGGCTACGCTTTTCTGATGGAAAAAGTACCTAGGAGAAAACTCGACTGTGGAAGCTCCTTCCCCTGCAAGGATCACAAAGTGCTATGCCAGCATTCCCTCCTTTGCTGACGGGAAATCATTTCCGGAGCTCTTGGGCTATGACACGAGCCAGAGATCCTATATTGCAGCAAGGTACTTGGACAGGATGCTGACAAGAGTACGTACTGTGTGAGACACCACTGCTTTCATCTCCTACTGCAATGAGAACGTTGATAACACGTCAAATAGTGTGGATGGCTTTTGTTGAGAACACTTTTCGCACGACTTGATATAATCCCTGGATGATGCAGGGGAGCGCAAACTCTTCACTGCTGTATTGTCAGAGTGGAATGAATGCCCTGGTAGGCCCATGCGGTACTTTTCGCTCCTTCCTCCTTGAACGCTTCATGAACGGGTGGAGTCCGAGGGACGTAGTATAGTCTCCATAGTTTCTTAGGCTACAGTCTTCTTCTCCCATCACATCTACGACTGAGATGAGAACATTGAGAAGACGTTGAACACTGAGACGGCTTTGGAAAAAAACCCGCTTCCTACGAAATTCGTTGATTCCCGAGTGATTTTGAGGCGCAAACAAATCTTCACGGACGAATTATCTTCCCCTGGGAGCCCCACAGGCTACTCTGAGATTCATATTCCCTTAGATCTTCAGAGACTTGGAGTCCAAGTCACGTAGCATGGCCTAGCGGCCTTCCAACGTCCGCATACGCTTTCCTCCCAGCACGCACAATTTGGCGAAAACAGTGGTAGCCAGGCTTACTCTAGTTCCTAGTTGGCACAGGCCTGTGCTTCCGTTCACTCATTGGTTTTGGGGAACGTGATTCCGGAACTCTCTGGCTAGCAAAGTTACAGCCAGGATGGCCATACAGAAAACCCTGTGAAATGACGTTCTAAATCGGTGGGTGCTCTCAGCACCCCATACATTTCGCACTCTACTGAAACGAGTCCATCGACCTAGTGTTACCCGCTGGAGATGAAATTCGCTAATAAGGCCCTTGTATGAAACAGCCTGATTCCCCAGTTGTTTGGAAGCTTTGCATGAATTCCTCGCTGTTCGAGCAGAAGGAAATTCAGTCGAAAACAGTCAGTGGACTGTGAGCTTCATGTGCATATCTATGTTCAAGAAACAGTTCTGTCCACAAGACATAGTAGTCAGTAGCTGCAGGAAATCTTCGGGCTCTGCTATTTTGCTGGAATAAATAGAGCGGCGAAAAGCCCACACTCGCAGCTCATTGTCCTGCAAAGTTCAGATGCTGCTATGCTCCTGTTCATTCACTACTGATGGAAAATGATTTCAGTAGCATTTTGGTTAGGACACAACCCACAGCTCTGATATATCAGACACGTTCTGTTTAAAGATAGTGTTAGGGTTAGGGCTAGCATTAGGATTATGGTAAGGAATAGCTTTCTTATTAGGGTTAGCGTTAAGGTTAAGGATAGGGATAGGGTTAGGGTTAGGTTTAGGGTTAGGGATAGGGATAGGGATAGGGTTAGGGTTAGGGTTAGGGTTAGGCTTAGGTTTAGGGATAGGGTTAGGGTTAGGGTTAGGTTTAGGAATTGGGTTAGCGATAGGGTTAGGGTTCGGGTGTGGGTTAATGTTACAGGTAGGGTAGGTCTAGGGCTAAAGCTCGATGAGGGCCGCAGTTAGAGGAAAGTGTGTCCTAGAAGATAGTGTATTTCATAGCTGTCATAGTCCTGTGCTTTCATTGAGTCCGTTGATGACGAGAAAGCGATTCTGTAGATCCTTGCACTCAAACCCAGCAAGGTAATTGATAACAGAGCAAAATAGCTGATCATAAGTTCTGAAGAGGGTATGAGATCTGGTAGAAGGCGCTCATTTCCAATTCAACTGATATGAGCACATTGATCTAGTGCTGCGTTTTTGCTTAAAGCCACACTTCCCAGGAACATGTTCATTCCCGAGTAACTTGGCAGCTTTCAAACCGTTCACTCCTGTGCTGTGTGAGAGAAAGTCACTCGAGTCGAGTAAGGGGACTGCTAGCTGCACATGCGTTGCTACGTTGAAAACACTGTGTGGTCAAAGTGAGGTAGTAGGCTGTTGCTTCTCTTCTTCCTTGGGCTATGCTTTTCTGATGGAAAAAGTACCTAGGAGAAAACTCGACTGTGGAAGCTCCTTCCCCTGCAAGGATCACAAAGTGCTATGCCAGCATTCCCTCCTTTGCTGACGGGAAATCATTTCCGGAGCTCTTGGGCTATGACACGAGCCAGAGATCCTATATTGCAGCAAGGTACTTGGACAGGATGCTGACAAGAGTACGTACTGTGTGAGACACCACTGCTTTCATCTCCTACTGCAATGAGAACGTTGATAACACGTCAAATAGTGTGGATGGCTTTTGTTGAGAACACTTTTCGCACGACTTGATATAATCCCTGGATGATGCAGGGGAGCGCAAACTCTTCACTGCTGTATTGTCAGAGTGGAATGAATGCCCTGGTAGGCCCATGCGGTACTTTTCGCTCCTTCCTCCTTGAACGCTTCATGAACGGGTGGAGTCCGAGGGACGTAGTATAGTCTCCATATTTTCTTAGGCTACAGTCTTCTTCTCCCATCACATCTACGACTGACATGAGAACATTGAGAAGACGTTGAACACTGAGACGGCTTTGGAAAAAAACCCGCTTCCTACGAAATTCGTTGATTCCCGAGTGATTTTGAGGCGCAAACAAATCTTCACGGACGAATTATCTTCCCCTGGGAGCCCCACAGGCTACTCTGAGATTCATATTCCCTTAGATCTTCAGAGACTTGGAGTCCAAGTCACGTAGCATGGCCTAGCGGCCTTCCAACGTCCGGATACGCTTTCCTCCCAGCACGCACAATTTGGCGAAAACAGTGGTAGCCAGGCTTACTCTAGTTCCTAGTTGGCACAGGCCTGTGCTTCCGTTCACTCATTGGTTTTGGGGAACGTGATTCCGGAACTCTCTGGCTAGCAAAGTTACAGCCAGGATGGCCATACAGAAAACCCTGTGAAATGACGTTCTAAATCGGTGGGTGCTCTCAGCACCCCATACATTTCGCACTCTACTGAAACGAGTCCATCGACCTAGTGTTACCCGCTGGAGATGAAATTCGCTAATAAGGCCCTTGTATGAAACAGCCTGATTCCCCAGTTGTTTGGAAGCTTTGCATGAATTCCTCGCTGTTCGAGCAGAAGGAAATTCAGTCGAAAACAGTCAGTGGACTGTGAGCTTCATGTGCATATCTATGTTCAAGAAACAGTTCTGTCCACAAGACATAGTAGTCAGTAGCTGCAGGAAATCTTCGGGCTCTGCTATTTTGCTGGAATAAATAGAGCGGCGAAAAGCCCACACTCGCAGCTCATTGTCCTGCAAAGTTCAGATGCTGCTATGCTCCTGTTCATTCACTACTGATGGAAAATGATTTCAGTAGCATTTTGGTTAGGACACAACCCACAGCTCTGATATATCAGACACGTTCTGTTTAAAGATAGTGTTAGGGTTAGGGCTAGCATTAGGATTATGGTAAGGAATAGCTTTCTTATTAGGGTTAGCGTTAAGGTTAAGGATAGGGATAGGGTTAGGGTTAGGTTTAGGGTTAGGGATAGGGATAGGGATAGGGTTAGGGTTAGGGTTAGGGTTAGGCTTAGGTTTAGGGATAGGGTTAGGGTTAGGGTTAGGTTTAGGAATTGGGTTAGCGATAGGGTTAGGGTTCGGGTGTGGGTTAATGTTACAGGTAGGGTAGGTCTAGGGCTAAAGCTCGATGAGGGCCGCAGTTAGAGGAAAGTGTGTCCTAGAAGATAGTGTATTTCATAGCTGTCATAGTCCTGTGCTTTCATTGAGTCCGTTGATGACGAGAAAGCGATTCTGTAGATCCTTGCACTCAAACCCAGCAAGGTAATTGATAACAGAGCAAAATAGCTGATCATAAGTTCTGAAGAGGGTATGAGATCTGGTAGAAGGCGCTCATTTCCAATTCAACTGATATGAGCACATTGATCTAGTGCTGCGTTTTTGCTTAAAGCCACACTTCCCAGGAACATGTTCATTCCCGAGTAACTTGGCAGCTTTCAAACCGTTCACTCCTGTGCTGTGTGAGAGAAAGTCACTCGAGTCGAGTAAGGGGACTGCTAGCTGCACATGCGTTGCTACGTTGAAAACACTGTGTGGTCAAAGTGAGGTAGTAGGCTGTTGCTTCTCTTCTTCCTTGGGCTATGCTTTTCTGATGGAAAAAGTACCTAGGAGAAAACTCGACTGTGGAAGCTCCTTCCCCTGCAAGGATCACAAAGTGCTATGCCAGCATTCCCTCCTTTGCTGACGGGAAATCATTTCCGGAGCTCTTGGGCTATGACACGAGCCAGAGATCCTATATTGCAGCAAGGTACTTGGACAGGATGCTGACAAGAGTACGTACTGTGTGAGACACCACTGCTTTCATCTCCTACTGCAATGAGAACGTTGATAACACGTCAAATAGTGTGGATGGCTTTTGTTGAGAACACTTTTCGCACGACTTGATATAATCCCTGGATGATGCAGGGGAGCGCAAACTCTTCACTGCTGTATTGTCAGAGTGGAATGAATGCCCTGGTAGGCCCATGCGGTACTTTTCGCTCCTTCCTCCTTGAACGCTTCACGAACGGGTGGAGTCCGAGGGACGTAGTATAGTCTCCATAGTTTCTTAGGCTACAGTCTTCTTCTCCCATCACATCTACGACTGAGATGAGAACATTGAGAAGACGTTGAACACTGAGACGGCTTTGGAAAAAAACCCGCTTCCTACGAAATTCGTTGATTCCCGAGTGATTTTGAGGGGCAAACAAATCTTCACGGACGAATTATCTTCCCCTGGGAGCCCCACAGGCTACTCTGAGATTCATATTCCCTTAGATCTTCAGAGACTTGGAGTCCAAGTCACGTAGCATGGCCTAGCGGCCTTCCAACGTCCGGATACGCTTTCCTCCCAGCACGCACAATTTGGCGAAAACAGTGGTAGCCAGGCTTACTCTAGTTCCTAGTAGGCACAGGCCTGTGCTTCCGTTCACTCATTGGTTTTGGGGAACGTGATTCCGGAACTCTCTGGCTAGCAAAGTTACAGCCAGGATGGCCATACAGAAAACCCTGTGAAATGACGTTCTAAATCGGTGGGTTCTCTCAGCACCCCATACATTTCGCACTCTACTGAAACGAGTCCATCGACCTAGTGTTACCCGCTGGAGATGAAATTCGCTAATAAGGCCCTTGTATGAAACAGCCTGATTCCCCAGTTGTTTGGAAGCTTTGCATGAATTCCTCGCTGTTCGAGCAGAAGGAAATTCAGTCGAAAACAGTCAGTGGACTGTGAGCTTCATGTGCATATCTATGTTCGAGAAACAGTTCTGTCCACAAGACATAGTAGTCAGTAGCTGCAGGAAATCTTCGGGCTCTGCTATTTTGCTGGAATAAATAGAGCGGCGAAAAGCCCACACTCGCAGCTCATTGTCCTGCAAAGTTCAGATGCTGCTATGCTCCTGTTCATTCACTACTGATGGAAAATGATTTCAGTAGCATTTTGGTTAGGACACAACCCACAGCTCTGATATATCAGACACGTTCTGTTTAAAGATAGTGTTAGGGTTAGGGCTAGCATTAGGATTATGGTAAGGAATAGCTTTCTTATTAGGGTTAGCGTTAAGGTTAAGGATAGGGATAGGGTTAGGGTTAGGTTTAGGGTTAGGGATAGGGATAGGGATAGGGTTAGGGTTAGGGTTAGGGTTAGGGTTAGGGTTAAGGATAGGGTTAGGGTTAGGGTTAGGGTTAGGCTTAGGTTTAGGGATAGGGTTAGGGTTAGGGTTAGGTTTAGGAATTGGGTTAGCGATAGGGTTAGGGTTCGGGTGTGGGTTAATGTTACAGGTAGGGTAGGTCTAGGGCTAAAGCTCGATGAGGGCCGCAGTTAGAGGAAAGTGTGTCCTAGAAGATAGTGTATTTCATAGCTGTCATAGTCCTGTGCTTTCATTGAGTCCGTTGATGACGAGAAAGCGATTCTGTAGATCCTTGCACTCAAACCCAGCAAGGTAATTGATAACAGAGCAAAATAGCTGATCATAAGTTCTGAAGAGGGTATGAGATCTGGTAGAAGGCGCTCATTTCCAATTCAACTGATATGAGCACATTGATCTAGTGCTGCGTTTTTGCTTAAAGCCACACTTCCCAGGAACATGTTCATTCCCGAGTAACTTGGCAGCTTTCAAACCGTTCACTCCTGTGCTGTGTGAGAGAAAGTCACTCGAGTCGAGTAAGGGGACTGCTAGCTGCACATGCGTTGCTACGTTGAAAACACTGTGTGGTCGAAGTGAGGTAGTAGGCTGTTGCTTCTCTTCTTCCTGGGGCTACGCTTTTCTGATGGAAAAAGTACCTAGGAGAAAACTCGACTGTGGAAGCTCCTTCCCCTGCAAGGATCACAAAGTGCTATGCCAGCATTCCCTCCTTTGCTGACGGGAAATCATTTCCGGAGCTCTTGGGCTATGACACGAGCCAGAGATCCTATATTGCAGCAAGGTACTTGGACAGGATGCTGACAAGAGTACGTACTGTGTGAGACACCACTGCTTTCATCTCCTACTGCAATGAGAACGTTGATAACACGTCAAATAGTGTGGATGGCTTTTGTTGAGAACACTTTTCGCACGACTTGATATAATCCCTGGATGATGCAGGGGAGCGCAAACTCTTCACTGCTGTATTGTCAGAGTGGAATGAATGCCCTGGTAGGCCCATGCGGTACTTTTCGCTCCTTCCTCCTTGAACGCTTCACGAACGGGTGGAGTCCGAGGGACGTAGTATAGTCTCCATAGTTTCTTAGGCTACAGTCTTCTTCTCCCATCACATCTACGACTGAGATGAGAACATTGAGAAGACGTTGAACACTGAGACGGCTTTGGAAAAAAACCCGCTTCCTACGAAATTCGTTGATTCCCGAGTGATTTTGAGGCGCAAACAAATCTTCACGGACGAATTATCTTCCCCTGGGAGCCCCACAGGCTACTCTGAGATTCATATTCCCTTAGATCTTCAGAGACTTGGAGTCCAAGTCACGTAGCATGGCCTAGCGGCCTTCCAACGTCCGGATACGCTTTCCTCCCAGCACGCACAATTTGGCGAAAACAGTGGTAGCCAGGCTTACTCTAGTTCCTAGTTGGCACAGGCCTGTGCTTCCGTTCACTCATTGGTTTTGGGGAACGTGATTCCGGAACTCTCTGGCTAGCAAAGTTACAGCCAGGATGGCCATACAGAAAACCCTGTGAAATGACGTTCTAAATCGGTGGGTGCTCTCAGCACCCCATACATTTCGCACTCTACTGAAACGAGTCCATCGACCTAGTGTTACCCGCTGGAGATGAAATTCGCTAATAAGGCCCTTGTATGAAACAGCCTGATTCCCCAGTTGTTTGGAAGCTTTGCATGAATTCCTCGCTGTTCGAGCAGAAGGAAATTCAGTCGAAAACAGTCAGTGGACTGTGAGCTTCATGTGCATATCTATGTTCAAGAAACAGTTCTGTCCACAAGACATAGTAGTCAGTAGCTGCAGGAAATCTTCGGGCTCTGCTATTTTGCTGGAATAAATAGAGCGGCGAAAAGCCCACACTCGCAGCTCATTGTCCTGCAAAGTTCAGATGCTGCTATGCTCCTGTTCATTCACTACTGATGGAAAATGATTTCAGTAGCATTTTGGTTAGGACACAACCCACAGCTCTGATATATCAGACACGTTCTGTTTAAAGATAGTGTTAGGGTTAGGGCTAGCATTAGGATTATGGTAAGGAATAGCTTTCTTATTAGGGTTAGCGTTAAGGTTAAGGATAGGGATAGGGTTAGGGTTAGGTTTAGGGTTAGGGATAGGGATAGGGATAGGGTTAGGGTTAGGGTTAGGGTTAGGCTTAGGTTTAGGGATAGGGTTAGGGTTAGGGTTAGGTTTAGGAATTGGGTTAGCGATAGGGTTAGGGTTCGGGTGTGGGTTAATGTTACAGGTAGGGTAGGTCTAGGGCTAAAGCTCGATGAGGGCCGCAGTTAGAGGAAAGTGTGTCCTAGAAGATAGTGTATTTCATAGCTGTCATAGTCCTGTGCTTTCATTGAGTCCGTTGATGACGAGAAAGCGATTCTGTAGATCCTTGCACTCAAACCCAGCAAGGTAATTGATAACAGAGCAAAATAGCTGATCATAAGTTCTGAAGAGGGTATGAGATATGGTAGAAGGCGCTCATTTCCAATTCAACTGATATGAGCACATTGATCTAGTGCTGCGTTTTTGCTTAAAGCCACACTTCCCAGGAACATGTTCATTCCCGAGTAACTTGGCAGCTTTCAAACCGTTCACTCCTGTGCTGTGTGAGAGAAAGTCACTCGAGTCGAGTAAGGGGACTGTTAGCTGCACATGCGTTGCTACGTTGAAAACACTGTGTGGTCGAAGTGAGGTAGTAGGCTGTTGCTTCTCTTCTTCCTGGGGCTATGCTTTTCTGATGGAAAAAGTACCTAGGAGAAAACTCGACTGTGGAAGCTCCTTCCCCTGCAAGGATCACAAAGTGCTATGCCAGCATTCCCTCCTTTGCTGACGGGAAATCATTTCCGGAGCTCTTGGGCTATGACACGAGCCAGAGATCCTATATTGCAGCAAGGTACTTGGACAGGATGCTGACAAGAGTACGTACTGTGTGAGACACCACTGCTTTCATCTCCTACTGCAATGAGAACGTTGATAACACGTCAAATAGTGTGGATGGCTTTTGTTGAGAACACTTTTCGCACGACTTGATATAATCCCTGGATGATGCAGGGGAGCGCAAACTCTTCACTGCTGTATTGTCAGAGTGGAATGAATGCCCTGGTAGGCCCATGCGGTACTTTTCGCTCCTTCCTCCTTGAACGCTTCATGAACGGGTGGAGTCCGAGGGACGTAGTATAGTCTCCATAGTTTCTTAGGCTACAGTCTTCTTCTCCCATCACATCTACGACTGAGATGAGAACATTGAGAAGACGTTGAACACTGAGACGGCTTTGGAAAAAAACCCGCTTCCTACGAAATTCGTTGATTCCCGAGTGATTTTGAGGCGCAAACAAATCTTCACGGACGAATTATCTTCCCCTGGGAGCCCCACAGGCTACTCTGAGATTCATATTCCCTTAGATCTTCAGAGACTTGGAGTCCAAGTCACGTAGCATGGCCTAGCGGCCTTCCAACGTCCGGATACGCTATCCTCCCAGCACGCACAATTTGGCGAAAACAGTGGTAGCCAGGCTTACTCTAGTTCCTAGTTGGCACAGGCCTGTGCTTCCGTTCACTCATTGGTTTTGGGGAACGTGATTCCGGAACTCTCTGGCTAGCAAAGTTACAGCCAGGATGGCCATACAGAAAACCCTGTGAAATGACGTTCTAAATCGGTGGGTGCTCTCAGCACCCCATACATTTCGCACTCTACTGAAACGAGTCCATCGACCTAGTGTTACCCGCTGGAGATGAAATTCGCTAATAAGGCCCTTGTATGAAACAGCCTGATTCCCCAGTTGTTTGGAAGCTTTGCATGAATTCCTCGCTGTTCGAGCAGAAGGAAATTCAGTCGAAAACAGTCAGTGGACTGTGAGCTTCATGTGCATATCTATGTTCAAGAAACAGTTCTGTCCACAAGACATAGTAGTCAGTAGCTGCAGGAAATCTTCGGGCTCTGCTATTTTGCTGGAATAAATAGAGCGGCGAAAAGCCCACACTCGCAGCTCATTGTCCTGCAAAGTTCAGATGCTGCTATGCTCCTGTTCATTCACTACTGATGGAAAATGATTTCAGTAGCATTTTGGTTAGGACACAACCCACAGCTCTGATATATCAGACACGTTCTGTTTAAAGATAGTGTTAGGGTTAGGGCTAGCATTAGGATTATGGTAAGGAATAGCTTTCTTATTAGGGTTAGCGTTAAGGTTAAGGATAGGGATAGGGTTAGGGTTAGGTTTAGGGTTAGGGATAGGGATAGGGATAGGGTTAGGGTTAGGGTTAGGGTTAGGCTTAGGTTTAGGGATAGGGTTAGGGTTAGGGTTAGGTTTAGGAATTGGGTTAGCGATAGGGTTAGGGTTCGGGTGTGGGTTAATGTTACAGGTAGGGTAGGTCTAGGGCTAAAGCTCGATGAGGGCCGCAGTTAGAGGAAAGTGTGTCCTAGAAGATAGTGTATTTCATAGCTGTCATAGTCCTGTGCTTTCATTGAGTCCGTTGATGACGAGAAAGCGATTCTGTAGATCCTTGCACTCAAACCCAGCAAGGTAATTGATAACAGAGCAAAATAGCTGATCATAAGTTCTGAAGAGGGTATGAGATCTGGTAGAAGGCGCTCATTTCCAATTCAACTGATATGAGCACATTGATCTAGTGCTGCGTTTTTGCTTAAAGCCACACTTCCCAGGAACATGTTCATTCCCGAGTAACTTGGCAGCTTTCAAACCGTTCACTCCTGTGCTGTGTGAGAGAAAGTCACTCGAGTCGAGTAAGGGGACTGCTAGCTGCACATGCGTTGCTACGTTGAAAACACTGTGTGGTCAAAGTGAGGTAGTAGGCTGTTGCTTCTCTTCTTCCTTGGGCTATGCTTTTCTGATGGAAAAAGTACCTAGGAGAAAACTCGACTGTGGAAGCTCCTTCCCCTGCAAGGATCACAAAGTGCTATGCCAGCATTCCCTCCTTTGCTGACGGGAAATCATTTCCGGAGCTCTTGGGCTATGACACGAGCCAGAGATCCTATATTGCAGCAAGGTACTTGGACAGGATGCTGACAAGAGTACGTACTGTGTGAGACACCACTGCTTTCATCTCCTACTGCAATGAGAACGTTGATAACACGTCAAATAGTGTGGATGGCTTTTGTTGAGAACACTTTTCGCACGACTTGATATAATCCCTGGATGATGCAGGGGAGCGCAAACTCTTCACTGCTGTATTGTCAGAGTGGAATGAATGCCCTGGTAGGCCCATGCGGTACTTTTCGCTCCTTCCTCCTTGAACGCTTCACGAACGGGTGGAGTCCGAGGGACGTAGTATAGTCTCCATAGTTTCTTAGGCTACAGTCTTCTTCTCCCATCACATCTACGACTGAGATGAGAACATTGAGAAGACGTTGAACACTGAGACGGCTTTGGAAAAAAACCCGCTTCCTACGAAATTCGTTGATTCCCGAGTGATTTTGAGGCGCAAACAAATCTTCACGGACGAATTATCTTCCCCTGGGAGCCCCACAGGCTACTCTGAGATTCATATTCCCTTAGATCTTCAGAGACTTGGAGTCCAAGTCACGTAGCATGGCCTAGCGGCCTTCCAACGTCCGGATACGCTTTCCTCCCAGCACGCACAATTTGGCGAAAACAGTGGTAGCCAGGCTTACTCTAGTTCCTAGTTGGCACAGGCCTGTGCTTCCGTTCACTCATTGGTTTTGGGGAACGTGATTCCGGAACTCTCTGGCTAGCAAAGTTACAGCCAGGATGGCCATACAGAAAACCCTGTGAAATGACGTTCTAAATCGGTGGGTGCTCTCAGCACCCCATACATTTCGCACTCTACTGAAACGAGTCCATCGACCTAGTGTTACCCGCTGGAGATGAAATTCGCTAATAAGGCCCTTGTATGAAACAGCCTGATTCCCCAGTTGTTTGGAAGCTTTGCATGAATTCCTCGCTGTTCGAGCAGAAGGAAATTCAGTCGAAAACAGTCAGTGGACTGTGAGCTTCATGTGCATATCTATGTTCAAGAAACAGTTCTGTCCACAAGACATAGTAGTCAGTAGCTGCAGGAAATCTTCGGGCTCTGCTATTTTGCTGGAATAAATAGAGCGGCGAAAAGCCCACACTCGCAGCTCATTGTCCTGCAAAGTTCAGATGCTGCTATGCTCCTGTTCATTCACTACTGATGGAAAATGATTTCAGTAGCATTTTGGTTAGGACACAACCCACAGCTCTGATATATCAGACACGTTCTGTTTAAAGATAGTGTTAGGGTTAGGGCTAGCATTAGGATTATGGTAAGGAATAGCTTTCTTATTAGGGTTAGCGTTAAGGTTAAGGATAGGGATAGGGTTAGGGTTAGGTTTAGGGTTAGGGATAGGGATAGGGATAGGGTTAGGGTTAGGGTTAGGGTTAGGGTTAGGGTTAAGGATAGGGTTAGGGTTAGGGTTAGGGTTAGGCTTAGGTTTAGGGATAGGGTTAGGGTTAGGGTTAGGTTTAGGAATTGGGTTAGCGATAGGGTTAGGGTTCGGGTGTGGGTTAATGTTACAGGTAGGGTAGGTCTAGGGCTAAAGCTCGATGAGGGCCGCAGTTAGAGGAAAGTGTGTCCTAGAAGATAGTGTATTTCATAGCTGTCATAGTCCTGTGCTTTCATTGAGTCCGTTGATGACGAGAAAGCGATTCTGTAGATCCTTGCACTCAAACCCAGCAAGGTAATTGATAACAGAGCAAAATAGCTGATCATAAGTTCTGAAGAGGGTATGAGATATGGTAGAAGGCGCTCATTTCCAATTCAACTGATATGAGCACATTGATCTAGTGCTGCGTTTTTGCTTAAAGCCACACTTCCCAGGAACATGTTCATTCCCGAGTAACTTGGCAGCTTTCAAACCGTTCACTCCTGTGCTGTGTGAGAGAAAGTCACTCGAGTCGAGTAAGGGGACTGTTAGCTGCACATGCGTTGCTACGTTGAAAACACTGTGTGGTCGAAGTGAGGTAGTAGGCTGTTGCTTCTCTTCTTCCTGGGGCTATGCTTTTCTGATGGAAAAAGTACCTAGGAGAAAACTCGACTGTGGAAGCTCCTTCCCCTGCAAGGATCACAAAGTGCTATGCCAGCATTCCCTCCTTTGCTGACGGGAAATCATTTCCGGAGCTCTTGGGCTATGACACGAGCCAGAGATCCTATATTGCAGCAAGGTACTTGGACAGGATGCTGACAAGAGTACGTACTGTGTGAGACACCACTGCTTTCATCTCCTACTGCAATGAGAACGTTGATAACACGTCAAATAGTGTGGATGGCTTTTGTTGAGAACACTTTTCGCACGACTTGATATAATCCCTGGATGATGCAGGGGAGCGCAAACTCTTCACTGCTGTATTGTCAGAGTGGAATGAATGCCCTGGTAGGCCCATGCGGTACTTTTCGCTCCTTCCTCCTTGAACGCTTCACGAACGGGTGGAGTCCGAGGGACGTAGTATAGTCTCCATAGTTTCTTAGGCTACAGTCTTCTTCTCCCATCACATCTACGACTGAGATGAGAACATTGAGAAGACGTTGAACACTGAGACGGCTTTGGAAAAAAACCCGCTTCCTACGAAATTCGTTGATTCCCGAGTGATTTTGAGGCGCAAACAAATCTTCACGGACGAATTATCTTCCCCTGGGAGCCCCACAGGCTACTCTGAGATTCATATTCCCTTAGATCTTCAGAGACTTGGAGTCCAAGTCACGTAGCATGGCCTAGCGGCCTTCCAACGTCCGGATACGCTTTCCTCCCAGCACGCACAATTTGGCGAAAACAGTGGTAGCCAGGCTTACTCTAGTTCCTAGTTGGCACAGGCCTGTGCTTCCGTTCACTCATTGGTTTTGGGGAACGTGATTCCGGAACTCTCTGGCTAGCAAAGTTACAGCCAGGATGGCCATACAGAAAACCCTGTGAAATGACGTTCTAAATCGGTGGGTGCTCTCAGCACCCCATACATTTCGCACTCTACTGAAACGAGTCCATCGACCTAGTGTTACCCGCTGGAGATGAAATTCGCTAATAAGGCCCTTGTATGAAACAGCCTGATTCCCCAGTTGTTTGGAAGCTTTGCATGAATTCCTCGCTGTTCGAGCAGAAGGAAATTCAGTCGAAAACAGTCAGTGGACTGTGAGCTTCATGTGCATATCTATGTTCAAGAAACAGTTCTGTCCACAAGACATAGTAGTCAGTAGCTGCAGGAAATCTTCGGGCTCTGCTATTTTGCTGGAATAAATAGAGCGGCGAAAAGCCCACACTCGCAGCTCATTGTCCTGCAAAGTTCAGATGCTGCTATGCTCCTGTTCATTCACTACTGATGGAAAATGATTTCAGTAGCATTTTGGTTAGGACACAACCCACAGCTCTGATATATCAGACACGTTCTGTTTAAAGATAGTGTTAGGGTTAGGGCTAGCATTAGGATTATGGTAAGGAATAGCTTTCTTATTAGGGTTAGCGTTAAGGTTAAGGATAGGGATAGGGTTAGGGTTAGGTTTAGGGTTAGGGATAGGGATAGGGATAGGGTTAGGGTTAGGGTTAGGGTTAGGCTTAGGTTTAGGGATAGGGTTAGGGTTAGGGTTAGGTTTAGGAATTGGGTTAGCGATAGGGTTAGGGTTCGGGTGTGGGTTAATGTTACAGGTAGGGTAGGTCTAGGGCTAAAGCTCGATGAGGGCCGCAGTTAGAGGAAAGTGTGTCCTAGAAGATAGTGTATTTCATAGCTGTCATAGTCCTGTGCTTTCATTGAGTCCGTTGATGACGAGAAAGCGATTCTGTAGATCCTTGCACTCAAACCCAGCAAGGTAATTGATAACAGAGCAAAATAGCTGATCATAAGTTCTGAAGAGGGTATGAGATCTGGTAGAAGGCGCTCATTTCCAATTCAACTGATATGAGCACATTGATCTAGTGCTGCGTTTTTGCTTAAAGCCACACTTCCCAGGAACATGTTCATTCCCGAGTAACTTGGCAGCTTTCAAACCGTTCACTCCTGTGCTGTGTGAGAGAAAGTCACTCGAGTCGAGTAAGGGGACTGCTAGCTGCACATGCGTTGCTACGTTGAAAACACTGTGTGGTCAAAGTGAGGTAGTAGGCTGTTGCTTCTCTTCTTCCTTGGGCTATGCTTTTCTGATGGAAAAAGTACCTAGGAGAAAACTCGACTGTGGAAGCTCCTTCCCCTGCAAGGATCACAAAGTGCTATGCCAGCATTCCCTCCTTTGCTGACGGGAAATCATTTCCGGAGCTCTTGGGCTATGACACGAGCCAGAGATCCTATATTGCAGCAAGGTACTTGGACAGGATGCTGACAAGAGTACGTACTGTGTGAGACACCACTGCTTTCATCTCCTACTGCAATGAGAACGTTGATAACACGTCAAATAGTGTGGATGGCTTTTGTTGAGAACACTTTTCGCACGACTTGATATAATCCCTGGATGATGCAGGGGAGCGCAAACTCTTCACTGCTGTATTGTCAGAGTGGAATGAATGCCCTGGTAGGCCCATGCGGTACTTTTCGCTCCTTCCTCCTTGAACGCTTCACGAACGGGTGGAGTCCGAGGGACGTAGTATAGTCTCCATAGTTTCTTAGGCTACAGTCTTCTTCTCCCATCACATCTACGACTGAGATGAGAACATTGAGAAGACGTTGAACACTGAGACGGCTTTGGAAAAAAACCCGCTTCCTACGAAATTCGTTGATTCCCGAGTGATTTTGAGGCGCAAACAAATCTTCACGGACGAATTATCTTCCCCTGGGAGCCCCACAGGCTACTCTGAGATTCATATTCCCTTAGATCTTCAGAGACTTGGAGTCCAAGTCACGTAGCATGGCCTAGCGGCCTTCCAACGTCCGGATACACTTTCCTCCCAGCACGCACAATTTGGCGAAAACAGTGGTAGCCAGGCTTACTCTAGTTCCTAGTTGGCACAGGCCTGTGCTTCCGTTCACTCATTGGTTTTGGGGAACGTGATTCCGGAACTCTCTGGCTAGCAAAGTTACAGCCAGGATGGCCATACAGAAAACCCTGTGAAATGACGTTCTAAATCGGTGGGTTCTCTCAGCACCCCATACATTTCGCACTCTACTGAAACGAGTCCATCGACCTAGTGTTACCCGCTGGAGATGAAATTCGCTAATAAGGCCCTTGTATGAAACAGCCTGATTCCCCAGTTGTTTGGAAGCTTTGCATGAATTCCTCGCTGTTCGAGCAGAAGGAAATTCAGTCGAAAACAGTCAGTGGACTGTGAGCTTCATGTGCATATCTATGTTCAAGAAACAGTTCTGTCCACAAGACATAGTAGTCAGTAGCTGCAGGAAATCTTCGGGCTCTGCTATTTTGCTGGAATAAATAGAGCGGCGAAAAGCCCACACTCGCAGCTCATTGTCCTGCAAAGTTCAGATGCTGCTATGCTCCTGTTCATTCACTACTGATGGAAAATGATTTCAGTAGCATTTTGGTTAGGACACAACCCACAGCTCTGATATATCAGACACGTTCTGTTTAAAGATAGTGTTAGGGTTAGGGCTAGCATTAGGATTATGGTAAGGAATAGCTTTCTTATTAGGGTTAGCGTTAAGGTTAAGGATAGGGATAGGGTTAGGGTTAGGTTTAGGGTTAGGGATAGGGATAGGGATAGGGTTAGGGTTAGGGTTAGGGTTAGGCTTAGGTTTAGGGATAGGGTTAGGGTTAGGGTTAGGTTTAGGAATTGGGTTAGCGATAGGGTTAGGGTTCGGGTGTGGGTTAATGTTACAGGTAGGGTAGGTCTAGGGCTAAAGCTCGATGAGGGCCGCAGTTAGAGGAAAGTGTGTCCTAGAAGATAGTGTATTTCATAGCTGTCATAGTCCTGTGCTTTCATTGAGTCCGTTGATGACGAGAAAGCGATTCTGTAGATCCTTGCACTCAAACCCAGCAAGGTAATTGATAACAGAGCAAAATAGCTGATCATAAGTTCTGAAGAGGGTATGAGATCTGGTAGAAGGCGCTCATTTCCAATTCAACTGATATGAGCACATTGATCTAGTGCTGCGTTTTTGCTTAAAGCCACACTTCCCAGGAACATGTTCATTCCCGAGTAACTTGGCAGCTTTCAAACCGTTCACTCCTGTGCTGTGTGAGAGAAAGTCACTCGAGTCGAGTAAGGGGACTGTTAGCTGCACATGCGTTGCTACGTTGAAAACACTGTGTGGTCGAAGTGAGGTAGTAGGCTGTTGCTTCTCTTCTTCCTGGGGCTATGCTTTTCTGATGGAAAAAGTACCTAGGAGAAAACTCGACTGTGGAAGCTCCTTCCCCTGCAAGGATCACAAAGTGCTATGCCAGCATTCCCTCCTTTGCTGACGGGAAATCATTTCCGGAGCTCTTGGGCTATGACACGAGCCAGAGATCCTATATTGCAGCAAGGTACTTGGACAGGATGCTGACAAGAGTACGTACTGTGTGAGACACCACTGCTTTCATCTCCTACTGCAATGAGAACGTTGATAACACGTCAAATAGTGTGGATGGCTTTTGTTGAGAACACTTTTCGCACGACTTGATATAATCCCTGGATGATGCAGGGGAGCGCAAACTCTTCACTGCTGTATTGTCAGAGTGGAATGAATGCCCTGGTAGGCCCATGCGGTACTTTTCGCTCCTTCCTCCTTGAACGCTTCACGAACGGGTGGAGTCCGAGGGACGTAGTATAGTCTCCATAGTTTCTTAGGCTACAGTCTTCTTCTCCCATCACATCTACGACTGAGATGAGAACATTGAGAAGACGTTGAACACTGAGACGGCTTTGGAAAAAAACCCGCTTCCTACGAAATTCGTTGATTCCCGAGTGATTTTGAGGCGCAAACAAATCTTCACGGACGAATTATCTTCCCCTGGGAGCCCCACAGGCTACTCTGAGATTCATATTCCCTTAGATCTTCAGAGACTTGGAGTCCAAGTCACGTAGCATGGCCTAGCGGCCTTCCAACGTCCGGATACGCTTTCCTCCCAGCACGCACAATTTGGCGAAAACAGTGGTAGCCAGGCTTACTCTAGTTCCTAGTTGGCACAGGCCTGTGCTTCCGTTCACTCATTGGTTTTGGGGAACGTGATTCCGGAACTCTCTGGCTAGCAAAGTTACAGCCAGGATGGCCATACAGAAAACCCTGTGAAATGACGTTCTAAATCGGTGGGTGCTCTCAGCACCCCATACATTTCGCACTCTACTGAAACGAGTCCATCGACCTAGTGTTACCCGCTGGAGATGAAATTCGCTAATAAGGCCCTTGTATGAAACAGCCTGATTCCCCAGTTGTTTGGAAGCTTTGCATGAATTCCTCGCTGTTCGAGCAGAAGGAAATTCAGTCGAAAACAGTCAGTGGACTGTGAGCTTCATGTGCATATCTATGTTCAAGAAACAGTTCTGTCCACAAGACATAGTAGTCAGTAGCTGCAGGAAATCTTCGGGCTCTGCTATTTTGCTGGAATAAATAGAGCGGCGAAAAGCCCACACTCGCAGCTCATTGTCCTGCAAAGTTCAGATGCTGCTATGCTCCTGTTCATTCACTACTGATGGAAAATGATTTCAGTAGCATTTTGGTTAGGACACAACCCACAGCTCTGATATATCAGACACGTTCTGTTTAAAGATAGTGTTAGGGTTAGGGCTAGCATTAGGATTATGGTAAGGAATAGCTTTCTTATTAGGGTTAGCGTTAAGGTTAAGGATAGGGATAGGGTTAGGGTTAGGTTTAGGGTTAGGGATAGGGATAGGGATAGGGTTAGGGTTAGGGTTAGGGTTAGGCTTAGGTTTAGGGATAGGGTTAGGGTTAGGGTTAGGTTTAGGAATTGGGTTAGCGATAGGGTTAGGGTTCGGGTGTGGGTTAATGTTACAGGTCGGGTAGGTCTAGGGCTAAAGCTCGATGAGGGCCGCAGTTAGAGGAAAGTGTGTCCTAGAAGATAGTGTATTTCATAGCTGTCATAGTCCTGTGCTTTCATTGAGTCCGTTGATGACGAGAAAGCGATTCTGTAGATCCTTGCACTCAAACCCAGCAAGGTAATTGATAACAGAGCAAAATAGCTGATCATAAGTTCTGAAGAGGGTATGAGATCTGGTAGAAGGCGCTCATTTCCAATTCAACTGATATGAGCACATTGATCTAGTGCTGCGTTTTTGCTTAAAGCCACACTTCCCAGGAACATGTTCATTCCCGAGTAACTTGGCAGCTTTCAAACCGTTCACTCCTGTGCTGTGTGAGAGAAAGTCACTCGAGTCGAGTAAGGGGACTGCTAGCTGCACATGCGTTGCTACGTTGAAAACACTGTGTGGTCGAAGTGAGGTAGTAGGCTGTTGCTTCTCTTCTTCCTGGGGCTATGCTTTTCTGATGGAAAAAGTACCTAGGAGAAAACTCGACTGTGGAAGCTCCTTCCCCTGCAAGGATCACAAAGTGCTATGCCAGCATTCCCTCCTTTGCTGACGGGAAATCATTTCCGGAGCTCTTGGGCTATGACACGAGCCAGAGATCCTATATTGCAGCAAGGTACTTGGACAGGATGCTGACAAGAGTATGTACTGTGTGAGACACCACTGCTTTCATCTCCTACTGCAATGAGAACGTTGATAACACGTCAAATAGTGTGGATGGCTTTTGTTGAGAACACTTTTCGCACGACTTGATATAATCCCTGGATGATGCAGGGGAGCGCAAACTCTTCACTGCTGTATTGTCAGAGTGGAATGAATGCCCTGGTAGGCCCATGCGGTACTTTTCGCTCCTTCCTCCTTGAACGCTTCACGAACGGGTGGAGTCCGAGGGACGTAGTATAGTCTCCATAGTTTCTTAGGCTACAGTCTTCTTCTCCCATCACATCTACGACTGAGATGAGAACATTGAGAAGACGTTGAACACTGAGACGGCTTTGGAAAAAAACCCGCTTCCTACGAAATTCGTTGATTCCCGAGTGATTTTGAGGCGCAAACAAATCTTCACGGACGAATTATCTTCCCCTGGGAGCCCCACAGGCTACTCTGAGATTCATATTCCCTTAGATCTTCAGAGACTTGGAGTCCAAGTCACGTAGCATGGCCTAGCGGCCTTCCAACGTCCGCATACGCTTTCCTCCCAGCACGCACAATTTGGCGAAAACAGTGGTAGCCAGGCTTACTCTAGTTCCTAGTTGGCACAGGCCTGTGCTTCCGTTCACTCATTGGTTTTGGGGAACGTGATTCCGGAACTCTCTGGCTAGCAAAGTTACAGCCAGGATGGCCATACAGAAAACCCTGTGAAATGACGTTCTAAATCGGTGGGTTCTCTCAGCACCCCATACATTTCGCACTCTACTGAAACGAGTCCATCGACCTAGTGTTACCCGCTGGAGATGAAATTCGCTAATAAGGCCCTTGTATGAAACAGCCTGATTCCCCAGTTGTTTGGAAGCTTTGCATGAATTCCTCGCTGTTCGAGCAGAAGGAAATTCAGTCGAAAACAGTCAGTGGACTGTGAGCTTCATGTGCATATCTATGTTCAAGAAACAGTTCTGTCCACAAGACATAGTAGTCAGTAGCTGCAGGAAATCTTCGGGCTCTGCTATTTTGCTGGAATAAATAGAGCGGCGAAAAGCCCACACTCGCAGCTCATTGTCCTGCAAAGTTCAGATGCTGCTATGCTCCTGTTCATTCACTACTGATGGAAAATGATTTCAGTAGCATTTTGGTTAGGACACAACCCACAGCTCTGATATATCAGACACGTTCTGTTTAAAGATAGTGTTAGGGTTAGGGCTAGCATTAGGATTATGGTAAGGAATAGCTTTCTTATTAGGGTTAGCGTTAAGGTTAAGGATAGGGATAGGGTTAGGGTTAGGTTTAGGGTTAGGGATAGGGATAGGGATAGGGTTAGGGTTAGGGTTAGGGTTAGGGTTAGGGTTAAGGATAGGGTTAGGGTTAGGGTTAGGGTTAGGCTTAGGTTTAGGGATAGGGTTAGGGTTAGGGTTAGGTTTAGGAATTGGGTTAGCGATAGGGTTAGGGTTCGGGTGTGGGTTAATGTTACAGGTAGGGTAGGTCTAGGGCTAAAGCTCGATGAGGGCCGCAGTTAGAGGAAAGTGTGTCCTAGAAGATAGTGTATTTCATAGCTGTCATAGTCCTGTGCTTTCATTGAGTCCGTTGATGACGAGAAAGCGATTCTGTAGATCCTTGCACTCAAACCCAGCAAGGTAATTGATAACAGAGCAAAATAGCTGATCATAAGTTCTGAAGAGGGTATGAGATCTGGTAGAAGGCGCTCATTTCCAATTCAACTGATATGAGCACATTGATCTAGTGCTGCGTTTTTGCTTAAAGCCACACTTCCCAGGAACATGTTCATTCCCGAGTAACTTGGCAGCTTTCAAACCGTTCACTCCTGTGCTGTGTGAGAGAAAGTCACTCGAGTCGAGTAAGGGGACTGTTAGCTGCACATGCGTTGCTACGTTGAAAACACTGTGTGGTCGAAGTGAGGTAGTAGGCTGTTGCTTCTCTTCTTCCTGGGGCTATGCTTTTCTGATGGAAAAAGTACCTAGGAGAAAACTCGACTGTGGAAGCTCCTTCCCCTGCAAGGATCACAAAGTGCTATGCCAGCATTCCCTCCTTTGCTGACGGGAAATCATTTCCGGAGCTCTTGGGCTATGACACGAGCCAGAGATCCTATATTGCAGCAAGGTACTTGGACAGGATGCTGACAAGAGTACGTACTGTGTGAGACACCACTGCTTTCATCTCCTACTGCAATGAGAACGTTGATAACACGTCAAATAGTGTGGATGGCTTTTGTTGAGAACACTTTTCGCACGACTTGATATAATCCCTGGATGATGCAGGGGAGCGCAAACTCTTCACTGCTGTATTGTCAGAGTGGAATGAATGCCCTGGTAGGCCCATGCGGTACTTTTCGCTCCTTCCTCCTTGAACGCTTCACGAACGGGTGGAGTCCGAGGGACGTAGTATAGTCTCCATAGTTTCTTAGGCTACAGTCTTCTTCTCCCATCACATCTACGACTGAGATGAGAACATTGAGAAGACGTTGAACACTGAGACGGCTTTGGAAAAAAACCCGCTTCCTACGAAATTCGTTGATTCCCGAGTGATTTTGAGGCGCAAACAAATCTTCACGGACGAATTATCTTCCCCTGGGAGCCCCACAGGCTACTCTGAGATTCATATTCCCTTAGATCTTCAGAGACTTGGAGTCCAAGTCACGTAGCATGGCCTAGCGGCCTTCCAACGTCCGGATACGCTTTCCTCCCAGCACGCACAATTTGGCGAAAACAGTGGTAGCCAGGCTTACTCTAGTTCCTAGTTGGCACAGGCCTGTGCTTCCGTTCACTCATTGGTTTTGGGGAACGTGATTCCGGAACTCTCTGGCTAGCAAAGTTACAGCCAGGATGGCCATACAGAAAACCCTGTGAAATGACGTTCTAAATCGGTGGGTGCTCTCAGCACCCCATACATTTCGCACTCTACTGAAACGAGTCCATCGACCTAGTGTTACCCGCTGGAGATGAAATTCGCTAATAAGGCCCTTGTATGAAACAGCCTGATTCCCCAGTTGTTTGGAAGCTTTGCATGAATTCCTCGCTGTTCGAGCAGAAGGAAATTCAGTCGAAAACAGTCAGTGGACTGTGAGCTTCATGTGCATATCTATGTTCAAGAAACAGTTCTGTCCACAAGACATAGTAGTCAGTAGCTGCAGGAAATCTTCGGGCTCTGCTATTTTGCTGGAATAAATAGAGCGGCGAAAAGCCCACACTCGCAGCTCATTGTCCTGCAAAGTTCAGATGCTGCTATGCTCCTGTTCATTCACTACTGATGGAAAATGATTTCAGTAGCATTTTGGTTAGGACACAACCCACAGCTCTGATATATCAGACACGTTCTGTTTAAAGATAGTGTTAGGGTTAGGGCTAGCATTAGGATTATGGTAAGGAATAGCTTTCTTATTAGGGTTAGCGTTAAGGTTAAGGATAGGGATAGGGTTAGGGTTAGGTTTAGGGTTAGGGATAGGGATAGGGATAGGGTTAGGGTTAGGGTTAGGGTTAGGGTTAGGGTTAAGGATAGGGTTAGGGTTAGGGTTAGGGTTAGGCTTAGGTTTAGGGATAGGGTTAGGGTTAGGGTTAGGTTTAGGAATTGGGTTAGCGATAGGGTTAGGGTTCGGGTGTGGGTTAATGTTACAGGTAGGGTAGGTCTAGGGCTAAAGTTCGATGAGGGCCGCAGTTAGAGGAAAGTGTGTCCTAGAAGATAGTGTATTTCATAGCTGTCATAGTCCTGTGCTTTCATTGAGTCCGTTGATGACGAGAAAGCGATTCTGTAGATCCTTGCACTCAAACCCAGCAAGGTAATTGATAACAGAGCAAAATAGCTGATCATAAGTTCTGAAGAGGGTATGAGATCTGGTAGAAGGCGCTCATTTCCAATTCAACTGATATGAGCACATTGATCTAGTGCTGCGTTTTTGCTTAAAGCCACACTTCCCAGGAACATGTTCATTCCCGAGTAACTTGGCAGCTTTCAAACCGTTCACTCCTGTGCTGTGTGAGAGAAAGTCACTCGAGTCGAGTAAGGGGACTGCTAGCTGCACATGCGTTGCTACGTTGAAAACACTGTGTGGTCGAAGTGAGGTAGTAGGCTGTTGCTTCTCTTCTTCCTGGGGCTACGCTTTTCTGATGGAAAAAGTACCTAGGAGAAAACTCGACTGTGGAAGCTCCTTCCCCTGCAAGGATCACAAAGTGCTATGCCAGCATTCCCTCCTTTGCTGACGGGAAATCATTTCCGGAGCTCTTGGGCTATGACACGAGCCAGAGATCCTATATTGCAGCAAGGTACTTGGACAGGATGCTGACAAGAGTATGTACTGTGTGAGACACCACTGCTTTCATCTCCTACTGCAATGAGAACGTTGATAACACGTCAAATAGTGTGGATGGCTTTTGTTGAGAACACTTTTCGCACGACTTGATATAATCCCTGGATGATGCAGGGGAGCGCAAACTCTTCACTGCTGTATTGTCAGAGTGGAATGAATGCCCTGGTAGGCCCATGCGGTACTTTTCGCTCCTTCCTCCTTGAACGCTTCACGAACGGGTGGAGTCCGAGGGACGTAGTATAGTCTCCATAGTTTCTTAGGCTACAGTCTTCTTCTCCCATCACATCTACGACTGAGATGAGAACATTGAGAAGACGTTGAACACTGAGACGGCTTTGGAAAAAAACCCGCTTCCTACGAAATTCGTTGATTCCCGAGTGATTTTGAGGCGCAAACAAATCTTCACGGACGAATTATCTTCCCCTGGGAGCCCCACAGGCTACTCTGAGATTCATATTCCCTTAGATCTTCAGAGACTTGGAGTCCAAGTCACGTAGCATGGCCTAGCGGCCTTCCAACGTCCGGATACGCTTTCCTCCCAGCACGCACAATTTGGCGAAAACAGTGGTAGCCAGGCTTACTCTAGTTCCTAGTTGGCACAGGCCTGTGCTTCCGTTCACTCATTGGTTTTGGGGAATGTGATTCCGGAACTCTCTGGCTACCAAAGTTACAGCCAGGATGGCCATACAGAAAACCCTGTGAAATGACGTTCTAAATCGGTGGGTTCTCTCAGCACCCCATACATTTCGCACTCTACTGAAACGAGTCCATCGACCTAGTGTTACCCGCTGGAGATGAAATTCGCTAATAAGGCCCTTGTATGAAACAGCCTGATTCCCCAGTTGTTTGGAAGCTTTGCATGAATTCCTCGCTGTTCGAGCAGAAGGAAATTCAGTCGAAAACAGTCAGTGGACTGTGAGCTTCATGTGCATATCTATGTTCAAGAAACAGTTCTGTCCACAAGACATAGTAGTCAGTAGCTGCAGGAAATCTTCGGACTCTGCTATTTTGCTGGAATAAATAGAGCGGCGAAAAGCCCACACTCGCAGCTCATTGTCCTGCAAAGTTCAGATGCTGCTATGCTCCTGTTCATTCACTACTGATGGAAAATGATTTCAGTAGCATTTTGGTTAGGACACAACCCACAGCTCTGATATATCAGACACGTTCTGTTTAAAGATAGTGTTAGGGTTAGGGCTAGCATTAGGATTATGGTAAGGAATAGCTTTCTTATTAGGGTTAGCGTTAAGGTTAAGGATAGGGATAGGGTTAGGGTTAGGTTTAGGGTTAGGGATAGGGATAGGGATAGGGTTAGGGTTAGGGTTAGGGTTAGGGTTAGGGTTAAGGATAGGGTTAGGGTTAGGGTTAGGGTTAGGCTTAGGTTTAGGGATAGGGTTAGGGTTAGGGTTAGGTTTAGGAATTGGGTTAGCGATAGGGTTAGGGTTCGGGTGTGGGTTAATGTTACAGGTAGGGTAGGTCTAGGGCTAAAGCTCGATGAGGGCCGCAGTTAGAGGAAAGTGTGTCCTAGAAGATAGTGTATTTCATAGCTGTCATAGTCCTGTGCTTTCATTGAGTCCGTTGATGACGAGAAAGCGATTCTGTAGATCCTTGCACTCAAACCCAGCAAGGTAATTGATAACAGAGCAAAATAGCTGATCATAAGTTCTGAAGAGGGTATGAGATATGGTAGAAGGCGCTCTTTTCCAATTCAACTGATATGAGCACATTGATCTAGTGCTGCGTTTTTGCTTAAAGCCACACTTCCCAGGAACATGTTCATTCCCGAGTAACTTGGCAGCTTTCAAACCGTTCACTCCTGTGCTGTGTGAGAGAAAGTCACTCGAGTCGAGTAAGGGGACTGCTAGCTGCACATGCGTTGCTACGTTGAAAACACTGTGTGGTCAAAGTGAGGTAGTAGGCTGTTGCTTCTCTTCTTCCTTGGGCTATGCTTTTCTGATGGAAAAAGTACCTAGGAGAAAACTCGACTGTGGAAGCTCCTTCCCCTGCAAGGATCACAAAGTGCTATGCCAGCATTCCCTCCTTTGCTGACGGGAAATCATTTCCGGAGCTCTTGGGCTATGACACGAGCCAGAGATCCTATATTGCAGCAAGGTACTTGGACAGGATGCTGACAAGAGTACGTACTGTGTGAGACACCACTGCTTTCATCTCCTACTGCAATGAGAACGTTGATAACACGTCAAATAGTGTGGATGGCTTTTGTTGAGAACACTTTTCGCACGACTTGATATAATCCCTGGATGATGCAGGGGAGCGCAAACTCTTCACTGCTGTATTGTCAGAGTGGAATGAATGCCCTGGTAGGCCCATGCGGTACTTTTCGCTCCTTCCTCCTTGAACGCTTCACGAACGGGTGGAGTCCGAGGGACGTAGTATAGTCTCCATAGTTTCTTAGGCTACAGTCTTCTTCTCCCATCACATCTACGACTGAGATGAGAACATTGAGAAGACGTTGAACACTGAGACGGCTTTGGAAAAAAACCCGCTTCCTACGAAATTCGTTGATTCCCGAGTGATTTTGAGGCGCAAACAAATCTTCACGGACGAATTATCTTCCCCTGGGAGCCCCACAGGCTACTCTGAGATTCATATTCCCTTAGATCTTCAGAGACTTGGAGTCCAAGTCACGTAGCATGGCCTAGCGGCCTTCCAACGTCCGGATACGCTTTCCTCCCAGCACGCACAATTTGGCGAAAACAGTGGTAGCCAGGCTTACTCTAGTTCCTAGTTGGCACAGGCCTGTGCTTCCGTTCACTCATTGGTTTTGGGGAACGTGATTCCGGAACTCTCTGGCTAGCAAAGTTACAGCCAGGATGGCCATACAGAAAACCCTGTGAAATGACGTTCTAAATCGGTGGGTGCTCTCAGCACCCCATACATTTCGCACTCTACTGAAACGAGTCCATCGACCTAGTGTTACCCGCTGGAGATGAAATTCGCTAATAAGGCCCTTGTATGAAACAGCCTGATTCCCCAGTTGTTTGGAAGCTTTGCATGAATTCCTCGCTGTTCGAGCAGAAGGAAATTCAGTCGAAAACAGTCAGTGGACTGTGAGCTTCATGTGCATATCTATGTTCAAGAAACAGTTCTGTCCACAAGACATAGTAGTCAGTAGCTGCAGGAAATCTTCGGGCTCTGCTATTTTGCTGGAATAAATAGAGCGGCGAAAAGCCCACACTCGCAGCTCATTGTCCTGCAAAGTTCAGATGCTGCTATGCTCCTGTTCATTCACTACTGATGGAAAATGATTTCAGTAGCATTTTGGTTAGGACACAACCCACAGCTCTGATATATCAGACACGTTCTGTTTAAAGATAGTGTTAGGGTTAGGGCTAGCATTAGGATTATGGTAAGGAATAGCTTTCTTATTAGGGTTAGCGTTAAGGTTAAGGATAGGGATAGGGTTAGGGTTAGGTTTAGGGTTAGGGATAGGGATAGGGATAGGGTTAGGGTTAGGGTTAGGGTTAGGGTTAGGGTTAAGGATAGGGTTAGGGTTAGGGTTAGGGTTAGGCTTAGGTTTAGGGATAGGGTTAGGGTTAGGGTTAGGTTTAGGAATTGGGTTAGCGATAGGGTTAGGGTTCGGGTGTGGGTTAATGTTACAGGTAGGGTAGGTCTAGGGCTAAAGCTCGATGAGGGCCGCAGTTAGAGGAAAGTGTGTCCTAGAAGATAGTGTATTTCATAGCTGTCATAGTCCTGTGCTTTCATTGAGTCCGTTGATGACGAGAAAGCGATTCTGTAGATCCTTGCACTCAAACCCAGCAAGGTAATTGATAACAGAGCAAAATAGCTGATCATAAGTTCTGAAGAGGGTATGAGATCTGGTAGAAGGCGCTCATTTCCAATTCAACTGATATGAGCACATTGATCTAGTGCTGCGTTTTTGCTTAAAGCCACACTTCCCAGGAACATGTTCATTCCCGAGTAACTTGGCAGCTTTCAAACCGTTCACTCCTGTGCTGTGTGAGAGAAAGTCACTCGAGTCGAGTAAGGGGACTGCTAGCTGCACATGCGTTGCTACGTTGAAAACACTGTGTGGTCGAAGTGAGGTAGTAGGCTGTTGCTTCTCTTCTTCCTGGGGCTACGCTTTTCTGATGGAAAAAGTACCTAGGAGAAAACTCGACTGTGGAAGCTCCTTCCCCTGCAAGGATCACAAAGTGCTATGCCAGCATTCCCTCCTTTGCTGACGGGAAATCATTTCCGGAGCTCTTGGGCTATGACACGAGCCAGAGATCCTATATTGCAGCAAGGTACTTGGACAGGATGCTGACAAGAGTATGTACTGTGTGAGACACCACTGCTTTCATCTCCTACTGCAATGAGAACGTTGATAACACGTCAAATAGTGTGGATGGCTTTTGTTGAGAACACTTTTCGCACGACTTGATATAATCCCTGGATGATGCAGGGGAGCGCAAACTCTTCACTGCTGTATTGTCAGAGTGGAATGAATGCCCTGGTAGGCCCATGCGGTACTTTTCGCTCCTTCCTCCTTGAACGCTTCACGAACGGGTGGAGTCCGAGGGACGTAGTATAGTCTCCATAGTTTCTTAGGCTACAGTCTTCTTCTCCCATCACATCTACGACTGAGATGAGAACATTGAGAAGACGTTGAACACTGAGACGGCTTTGGAAAAAAACCCGCTTCCTACGAAATTCGTTGATTCCCGAGTGATTTTGAGGCGCAAACAAATCTTCACGGACGAATTATCTTCCCCTGGGAGCCCCACAGACTACTCTGAGATTCATATTCCCTTAGATCTTCAGAGACTTGGAGTCCAAGTCACGTAGCATGGCCTAGCGGCCTTCCAACGTCCGGATACGCTTTCCTCCCAGCACGCACAATTTGGCGAAAACAGTGGTAGCCAGGCTTACTCTAGTTCCTAGTTGGCACAGGCCTGTGCTTCCGTTCACTCATTGGTTTTGGGGAACGTGATTCCGGAACTCTCTGGCTAGCAAAGTTACAGCCAGGATGGCCATACAGAAAACCCTGTGAAATGACGTTCTAAATCGGTGGGTTCTCTCAGCACCCCATACATTTCGCACTCTACTGAAACGAGTCCATCGACCTAGTGTTACCCGCTGGAGATGAAATTCGCTAATAAGGCCCTTGTATGAAACAGCCTGATTCCCCAGTTGTTTGGAAGCTTTGCATGAATTCCTCGCTGTTCGAGCAGAAGGAAATTCAGTCGAAAACAGTCAGTGGACTGTGAGCTTCATGTGCATATCTATGTTCAAGAAACAGTTCTGTCCACAAGACATAGTAGTCAGTAGCTGCAGGAAATCTTCGGACTCTGCTATTTTGCTGGAATAAATAGAGCGGCGAAAAGCCCACACTCGCAGCTCATTGTCCTGCAAAGTTCAGATGCTGCTATGCTCCTGTTCATTCACTACTGATGGAAAATGATTTCAGTAGCATTTTGGTTAGGACACAACCCACAGCTCTGATATATCAGACACGTTCTGTTTAAAGATAGTGTTAGGGTTAGGGCTAGCATTAGGATTATGGTAAGGAATAGCTTTCTTATTAGGGTTAGCGTTAAGGTTAAGGATAGGGATAGGGTTAGGGTTAGGTTTAGGGTTAGGGATAGGGATAGGGATAGGGTTAGGGTTAGGGTTAGGGTTAGGGTTAGGGTTAAGGATAGGGTTAGGGTTAGGGTTAGGGTTAGGCTTAGGTTTAGGGATAGGGTTAGGGTTAGGGTTAGGTTTAGGAATTGGGTTAGCGATAGGGTTAGGGTTCGGGTGTGGGTTAATGTTACAGGTAGGGTAGGTCTAGGGCTAAAGCTCGATGAGGGCCGCAGTTAGAGGAAAGTGTGTCCTAGAAGATAGTGTATTTCATAGCTGTCATAGTCCTGTGCTTTCATTGAGTCCGTTGATGACGAGAAAGCGATTCTGTAGATCCTTGCACTCAAACCCAGCAAGGTAATTGATAACAGAGCAAAATAGCTGATCATAAGTTCTGAAGAGGGTATGAGATATGGTAGAAGGCGCTCTTTTCCAATTCAACTGATATGAGCACATTGATCTAGTGCTGCGTTTTTGCTTAAAGCCACACTTCCCAGGAACATGTTCATTCCCGAGTAACTTGGCAGCTTTCAAACCGTTCACTCCTGTGCTGTGTGAGAGAAAGTCACTCGAGTCGAGTAAGGGGACTGCTAGCTGCACATGCGTTGCTACGTTGAAAACACTGTGTGGTCAAAGTGAGGTAGTAGGCTGTTGCTTCTCTTCTTCCTGGGGCTATGCTTTTCTGATGGAAAAAGTACCTAGGAGAAAACTCGACTGTGGAAGCTCCTTCCCCTGCAAGGATCACAAAGTGCTATGCCAGCATTCCCTCCTTTGCTGACGGGAAATCATTTCCGGAGCTCTTGGGCTATGACACGAGCCAGAGATCCTATATTGCAGCAAGGTACTTGGACAGGATGCTGACAAGAGTACGTACTGTGTGAGACACCACTGCTTTCATCTCCTACTGCAATGAGAACGTTGATAACACGTCAAATAGTGTGGATGGCTTTTGTTGAGAACACTTTTCGCACGACTTGATATAATCCCTGGATGATGCAGGGGAGCGCAAACTCTTCACTGCTGTATTGTCAGAGTGGAATGAATGCCCTGGTAGGCCCATGCGGTACTTTTCGCTCCTTCCTCCTTGAACGCTTCACGAACGGGTGGAGTCCGAGGGACGTAGTATAGTCTCCATAGTTTCTTAGGCTACAGTCTTCTTCTCCCATCACATCTACGACTGAGATGAGAACATTGAGAAGACGTTGAACACTGAGACGGCTTTGGAAAAAAACCCGCTTCCTACGAAATTCGTTGATTCCCGAGTGATTTTGAGGCGCAAACAAATCTTCACGGACGAATTATCTTCCCCTGGGAGCCCCACAGGCTACTCTGAGATTCATATTCCCTTAGATCTTCAGAGACTTGGAGTCCAAGTCACGTAGCATGGCCTAGCGGCCTTCCAACGTCCGGATACGCTTTCCTCCCAGCACGCACAATTTGGCGAAAACAGTGGTAGCCAGGCTTACTCTAGTTCCTAGTTGGCACAGGCCTGTGCTTCCGTTCACTCATTGGTTTTGGGGAACGTGATTCCGGAACTCTCTGGCTAGCAAAGTTACAGCCAGGATGGCCATACAGAAAACCCTGTGAAATGACGTTCTAAATCGGTGGGTTCTATCGGCACCCCATACATTTCGCACTCTACTGAAACGAGTCCATCGACCTAGTGTTACCCGCTGGAGATGAAATTCGCTAATAAGGCCCTTGTATGAAACAGCCTGATTCCCCAGTTGTTTGGAAGCTTTGCATGAATTCCTCGCTGTTCGAGCAGAAGGAAATTCAGTCGAAAACAGTCAGTGGACTGTGAGCTTCATGTGCATATCTATGTTCAAGAAACAGTTCTGTCCACAAGACATAGTAGTCAGTAGCTGCAGGAAATCTTCGGACTCTGCTATTTTGCTGGAATAAATAGAGCGGCGAAAAGCCCACACTCGCAGCTCATTGTCCTGCAAAGTTCAGATGCTGCTATGCTCCTGTTCATTCACTACTGATGGAAAATGATTTCAGTAGCATTTTGGTTAGGACACAACCCACAGCTCTGATATATCAGACACGTTCTGTTTAAAGATAGTGTTAGGGTTAGGGCTAGCATTAGGATTATGGTAAGGAATAGCTTTCTTATTAGGGTTAGCGTTAAGGTTAAGGATAGGGATAGGGTTAGGGTTAGGTTTAGGGTTAGGGATAGGGATAGGGATAGGGTTAGGGTTAGGGTTAGGGTTAGGGTTAGGGTTAAGGATAGGGTTAGGGTTAGGGTTAGGGTTAGGCTTAGGTTTAGGGATAGGGTTAGGGTTAGGGTTAGGTTTAGGAATTGGGTTAGCGATAGGGTTAGGGTTCGGGTGTGGGTTAATGTTACAGGTAGGGTAGGTCTAGGGCTAAAGCTCGATGAGGGCCGCAGTTAGAGGAAAGTGTGTCCTAGAAGATAGTGTATTTCATAGCTGTCATAGTCCTGTGCTTTCATTGAGTCCGTTGATGACGAGAAAGCGATTCTGTAGATCCTTGCACTCAAACCCAGCAAGGTAATTGATAACAGAGCAAAATAGCTGATCATAAGTTCTGAAGAGGGTATGAGATATGGTAGAAGGCGCTCTTTTCCAATTCAACTGATATGAGCACATTGATCTAGTGCTGCGTTTTTGCTTAAAGCCACACTTCCCAGGAACATGTTCATTCCCGAGTAACTTGGCAGCTTTCAAACCGTTCACTCCTGTGCTGTGTGAGAGAAAGTCACTCGAGTCGAGTAAGGGGACTGCTAGCTGCACATGCGTTGCTACGTTGAAAACACTGTGTGGTCAAAGTGAGGTAGTAGGCTGTTGCTTCTCTTCTTCCTTGGGCTATGCTTTTCTGATGGAAAAAGTACCTAGGAGAAAACTCGACTGTGGAAGCTCCTTCCCCTGCAAGGATCACAAAGTGCTATGCCAGCATTCCCTCCTTTGCTGACGGGAAATCATTTCCGGAGCTCTTGGGCTATGACACGAGCCAGAGATCCTATATTGCAGCAAGGTACTTGGACAGGATGCTGACAAGAGTACGTACTGTGTGAGACACCACTGCTTTCATCTCCTACTGCAATGAGAACGTTGATAACACGTCAAATAGTGTGGATGGCTTTTGTTGAGAACACTTTTCGCACGACTTGATATAATCCCTGGATGATGCAGGGGAGCGCAAACTCTTCACTGCTGTATTGTCAGAGTGGAATGAATGCCCTGGTAGGCCCATGCGGTACTTTTCGCTCCTTCCTCCTTGAACGCTTCACGAACGGGTGGAGTCCGAGGGACGTAGTATAGTCTCCATAGTTTCTTAGGCTACAGTCTTCTTCTCCCATCACATCTACGACTGAGATGAGAACATTGAGAAGACGTTGAACACTGAGACGGCTTTGGAAAAAAACCCGCTTCCTACGAAATTCGTTGATTCCCGAGTGATTTTGAGGCGCAAACAAATCTTCACGGACGAATTATCTTCCCCTGGGAGCCCCACAGGCTACTCTGAGATTCATATTCCCTTAGATCTTCAGAGACTTGGAGTCCAAGTCACGTAGCATGGCCTAGCGGCCTTCCAACGTCCGGATACGCTTTCCTCCCAGCACGCACAATTTGGCGAAAACAGTGGTAGCCAGGCTTACTCTAGTTCCTAGTTGGCACAGGCCTGTGCTTCCGTTCACTCATTGGTTTTGGGGAACGTGATTCCGGAACTCTCTGGCTAGCAAAGTTACAGCCAGGATGGCCATACAGAAAACCCTGTGAAATGACGTTCTAAATCGGTGGGTGCTCTCAGCACCCCATACATTTCGCACTCTACTGAAACGAGTCCATCGACCTAGTGTTACCCGCTGGAGATGAAATTCGCTAATAAGGCCCTTGTATGAAACAGCCTGATTCCCCAGTTGTTTGGAAGCTTTGCATGAATTCCTCGCTGTTCGAGCAGAAGGAAATTCAGTCGAAAACAGTCAGTGGACTGTGAGCTTCATGTGCATATCTATGTTCAAGAAACAGTTCTGTCCACAAGACATAGTAGTCAGTAGCTGCAGGAAATCTTCGGACTCTGCTATTTTGCTGGAATAAATAGAGCAGCGAAAAGCCCACACTCGCAGCTCATTGTCCTGCAAAGTTCAGATGCTGCTATGCTCCTGTTCATTCACTACTGATGGAAAATGATTTCAGTAGCATTTTGGTTAGGACACAACCCACAGCTCTGATATATCAGACACGTTCTGTTTAAAGATAGTGTTAGGGTTAGGGCTAGCATTAGGATTATGGTAAGGAATAGCTTTCTTATTAGGGTTAGCGTTAAGGTTAAGGATAGGGATAGGGTTAGGGTTAGGTTTAGGGTTAGGGATAGGGATAGGGATAGGGTTAGGGTTAGGGTTAGGGTTAGGGTTAGGGTTAAGGATAGGGTTAGGGTTAGGGTTAGGGTTAGGCTTAGGTTTAGGGATAGGGTTAGGGTTAGGGTTAGGTTTAGGAATTGGGTTAGCGATAGGGTTAGGGTTCGGGTGTGGGTTAATGTTACAGGTAGGGTAGGTCTAGGGCTAAAGCTCGATGAGGGCCGCAGTTAGAGGAAAGTGTGTCCTAGAAGATAGTGTATTCATAGCTGTCATAGTCCTGTGCTTTCATTGAGTCCGTTGATGACGAGAAAGCGATTCTGTAGATCCTTGCACTCAAACCCAGCAAGGTAATTGATAACAGAGCAAAATAGCTGATCATAAGTTCTGAAGAGGGTATGAGATCTGGTAGAAGGCGCTCATTTCCAATTCAACTGATATGAGCACATTGATCTAGTGCTGCGTTTTTGCTTAAAGCCACACTTCCCAGGAACATGTTCATTCCCGAGTAACTTGGCAGCTTTCAAACCGTTCACTCCTGTGCTGTGTGAGAGAAAGTCACTCGAGTCGAGTAAGGGGACTGCTAGCTGCACATGCGTTGCTACGTTGAAAACACTGTGTGGTCGAAGTGAGGTAGTAGGCTGTTGCTTCTCTTCTTCCTGGGGCTACGCTTTTCTGATGGAAAAAGTACCTAGGAGAAAACTCGACTGTGGAAGCTCCTTCCCCTGCAAGGATCACAAAGTGCTATGCCAGCATTCCCTCCTTTGCTGACGGGAAATCATTTCCGGAGCTCTTGGGCTATGACACGAGCCAGAGATCCTATATTGCAGCAAGGTACTTGGACAGGATGCTGACAAGAGTACGTACTGTGTGAGACACCACTGCTTTCATCTCCTACTGCAATGAGAACGTTGATAACACGTCAAATAGTGTGGATGGCTTTTGTTGAGAACACTTTTCGCACGACTTGATATAATCCCTGGATGATGCAGGGGAGCGCAAACTCTTCACTGCTGTATTGTCAGAGTGGAATGAATGCCCTGGTAGGCCCATGCGGTACTTTTCGCTCCTTCCTCCTTGAACGCTTCACGAACGGGTGGAGTCCGAGGGACGTAGTATAGTCTCCATAGTTTCTTAGGCTACAGTCTTCTTCTCCCATCACATCTACGACTGAGATGAGAACATTGAGAAGACGTTGAACACTGAGACGGCTTTGGAAAAAAACCCGCTTCCTACGAAATTCGTTGATTCCCGAGTGATTTTGAGGCGCAAACAAATCTTCACGGACGAATTATCTTCCCCTGGGAGCCCCACAGGCTACTCTGAGATTCATATTCCCTTAGATCTTCAGAGACTTGGAGTCCAAGTCACGTAGCATGGCCTAGCGGCCTTCCAACGTCCGGATACGCTTTCCTCCCAGCACGCACAATTTGGCGAAAACAGTGGTAGCCAGGCTTACTCTAGTTCCTAGTTGGCACAGGCCTGTGCTTCCGTTCACTCATTGGTTTTGGGGAACGTGATTCCGGAACTCTCTGGCTAGCAAAGTTACAGCCAGGATGGCCATACAGAAAACCCTGTGAAATGACGTTCTAAATCGGTGGGTGCTCTCAGCACCCCATACATTTCGCACTCTACTGAAACGAGTCCATCGACCTAGTGTTACCCGCTGGAGATGAAATTCGCTAATAAGGCCCTTGTATGAAACAGCCTGATTCCCCAGTTGTTTGGAAGCTTTGCATGAATTCCTCGCTGTTCGAGCAGAAGGAAATTCAGTCGAAAACAGTCAGTGGACTGTGAGCTTCATGTGCATATCTATGTTCAAGAAACAGTTCTGTCCACAAGACATAGTAGTCAGTAGCTGCAGGAAATCTTCGGGCTCTGCTATTTTGCTGGAATAAATAGAGCGGCGAAAAGCCCACACTCGCAGCTCATTGTCCTGCAAAGTTCAGATGCTGCTATGCTCCTGTTCATTCACTACTGATGGAAAATGATTTCAGTAGCATTTTGGTTAGGACACAACCCACAGCTCTGATATATCAGACACGTTCTGTTTAAAGATAGTGTTAGGGTTAGGGCTAGCATTAGGATTATGGTAAGGAATAGCTTTCTTATTAGGGTTAGCGTTAAGGTTAAGGATAGGGATAGGGTTAGGGTTAGGTTTAGGGTTAGGGATAGGGATAGGGATAGGGTTAGGGTTAGGGTTAGGGTTAGGGTTAGGGTTAAGGATAGGGTTAGGGTTAGGGTTAGGGTTAGGCTTAGGTTTAGGGATAGGGTTAGGGTTAGGGTTAGGTTTAGGAATTGGGTTAGCGATAGGGTTAGGGTTCGGGTGTGGGTTAATGTTACAGGTAGGGTAGGTCTAGGGCTAAAGCTCGATGAGGGCCGCAGTTAGAGGAAAGTGTGTCCTAGAAGATAGTGTATTCATAGCTGTCATAGTCCTGTGCTTTCATTGAGTCCGTTGATGACGAGAAAGCGATTCTGTAGATCCTTGCACTCAAACCCAGCAAGGTAATTGATAACAGAGCAAAATAGCTGATCATAAGTTCTGAAGAGGGTATGAGATCTGGTAGAAGGCGCTCATTTCCAATTCAACTGATATGAGCACATTGATCTAGTGCTGCGTTTTTGCTTAAAGCCACACTTCCCAGGAACATGTTCATTCCCGAGTAACTTGGCAGCTTTCAAACCGTTCACTCCTGTGCTGTGTGAGAGAAAGTCACTCGAGTCGAGTAAGGGGACTGCTAGCTGCACATGCGTTGCTACGTTGAAAACACTGTGTGGTCGAAGTGAGGTAGTAGGCTGTTGCTTCTCTTCTTCCTGGGGCTACGCTTTTCTGATGGAAAAAGTACCTAGGAGAAAACTCGACTGTGGAAGCTCCTTCCCCTGCAAGGATCACAAAGTGCTATGCCAGCATTCCCTCCTTTGCTGACGGGAAATCATTTCCGGAGCTCTTGGGCTATGACACGAGCCAGAGATCCTATATTGCAGCAAGGTACTTGGACAGGATGCTGACAAGAGTATGTACTGTGTGAGACACCACTGCTTTCATCTCCTACTGCAATGAGAACGTTGATAACACGTCAAATAGTGTGGATGGCTTTTGTTGAGAACACTTTTCGCACGACTTGATATAATCCCTGGATGATGCAGGGGAGCGCAAACTCTTCACTGCTGTATTGTCAGAGTGGAATGAATGCCCTGGTAGGCCCATGCGGTACTTTTCGCTCCTTCCTCCTTGAACGCTTCACGAACGGGTGGAGTCCGAGGGACGTAGTATAGTCTCCATAGTTTCTTAGGCTACAGTCTTCTTCTCCCATCACATCTACGACTGAGATGAGAACATTGAGAAGACGTTGAACACTGAGACGGCTTTGGAAAAAAACCCGCTTCCTACGAAATTCGTTGATTCCCGAGTGATTTTGAGGCGCAAACAAATCTTCACGGACGAATTATCTTCCCCTGGGAGCCCCACAGGCTACTCTGAGATTCATATTCCCTTAGATCTTCAGAGACTTGGAGTCCAAGTCACGTAGCATGGCCTAGCGGCCTTCCAACGTCCGGATACGCTTTCCTCCCAGCACGCACAATTTGGCGAAAACAGTGGTAGCCAGGCTTACTCTAGTTCCTAGTTGGCACAGGCCTGTGCTTCCGTTCACTCATTGGTTTTGGGGAACGTGATTCCGGAACTCTCTGGCTAGCAAAGTTACAGCCAGGATGGCCATACAGAAAACCCTGTGAAATGACGTTCTAAATCGGTGGGTTCTATCGGCACCCCATACATTTCGCACTCTACTGAAACGAGTCCATCGACCTAGTGTTACCCGCTGGAGATGAAATTCGCTAATAAGGCCCTTGTATGAAACAGCCTGATTCCCCAGTTGTTTGGAAGCTTTGCATGAATTCCTCGCTGTTCGAGCAGAAGGAAATTCAGTCGAAAACAGTCAGTGGACTGTGAGCTTCATGTGCATATCTATGTTCAAGAAACAGTTCTGTCCACAAGACATAGTAGTCAGTAGCTGCAGGAAATCTTCGGACTCTGCTATTTTGCTGGAATAAATAGAGCGGCGAAAAGCCCACACTCGCAGCTCATTGTCCTGCAAAGTTCAGATGCTGCTATGCTCCTGTTCATTCACTACTGATGGAAAATGATTTCAGTAGCATTTTGGTTAGGACACAACCCACAGCTCTGATATATCAGACACGTTCTGTTTAAAGATAGTGTTAGGGTTAGGGCTAGCATTAGGATTATGGTAAGGAATAGCTTTCTTATTAGGGTTAGCGTTAAGGTTAAGGATAGGGATAGGGTTAGGGTTAGGTTTAGGGTTAGGGATAGGGATAGGGATAGGGTTAGGGTTAGGGTTAGGGTTAGGCTTAGGTTTAGGGATAGGGTTAGGGTTAGGGTTAGGTTTAGGAATTGGGTTAGCGATAGGGTTAGGGTTCGGGTGTGGGTTAATGTTACAGGTAGGGTAGGTCTAGGGCTAAAGCTCGATGAGGGCCGCAGTTAGAGGAAAGTGTGTCCTAGAAGATAGTGTATTTCATAGCTGTCATAGTCCTGTGCTTTCATTGAGTCCGTTGATGACGAGAAAGCGATTCTGTAGATCCTTGCACTCAAACCCAGCAAGGTAATTGATAACAGAGCAAAATAGCTGATCATAAGTTCTGAAGAGGGTATGAGATATGGTAGAAGGCGCTCATTTCCAATTCAACTGATATGAGCACATTGATCTAGTGCTGCGTTTTTGCTTAAAGCCACACTTCCCAGGAACATGTTCATTCCCGAGTAACTTGGCAGCTTTCAAACCGTTCACTCCTGTGCTGTGTGAGAGAAAGTCACTCGAGTAGAGTAAGGGGACTGCTAGCTGCACATGCGTTGCTACGTTGAAAACACTGTGTGGTCGAAGTGAGGTAGTAGGCTGTTGCTTCTCTTCTTCCTGGGGCTACGCTTTTCTGATGGAAAAAGTACCTAGGAGAAAACTCGACTGTGGAAGCTCCTTCCCCTGCAAGGATCACAAAGTGCTATGCCAGCATTCCCTCCTTTGCTGACGGGAAATCATTTCCGGAGCTCTTGGGCTATGACACGAGCCGGAGATCCTATATTGCAGCAAGGTACTTGGACAGGATGCTGACAAGAGTACGTACTGTGTGAGACACCACTGCTTTCATCTCCTACTGCAATGAGAACGTTGATAACACGTCAAATAGTGTGGATGGCTTTTGTTGAGAACACTTTTCGCACGACTTGATATAATCCCTGGATGATGCAGGGGAGCGCAAACTCTTCACTGCTGTATTGTCAGAGTGGAATGAATGCCCTGGTAGGCCCATGCGGTACTTTTCGCTCCTTCCTCCTTGAACGCTTCACGAACGGGTGGAGTCCGAGGGACGTAGTATAGTCTCCATAGTTTCTTAGGCTACAGTCTTCTTCTCCCATCACATCTACGACTGAGATGAGAACATTGAGAAGACGTTGAACACTGAGACGGCTTTGGAAAAAAACCCGCTTCCTACGAAATTCGTTGATTCCCGAGTGATTTTGAGGCGCAAACAAATCTTCACGGACGAATTATCTTCCCCTGGGAGCCCCACAGGCTACTCTGAGATTCATATTCCCTTAGATCTTCAGAGACTTGGAGTCCAAGTCACGTAGCATGGCCTAGCGGCCTTCCAACGTCCGGATACGCTTTCCTCCCAGCACGCACAATTTGGCGAAAACAGTGGTAGCCAGGCTTACTCTAGTTCCTAGTTGGCACAGGCCTGTGCTTCCGTTCACTCATTGGTTTTGGGGAATGTGATTCCGGAACTCTCTGGCTACCAAAGTTACAGCCAGGATGGCCATACAGAAAACCCTGTGAAATGACGTTCTAAATCGGTGGGTTCTCTCAGCACCCCATACATTTCGCACTCTACTGAAACGAGTCCATCGACCTAGTGTTACCCGCTGGAGATGAAATTCGCTAATAAGGCCCTTGTATGAAACAGCCTGATTCCCCAGTTGTTTGGAAGCTTTGCATGATTTCCTCGCTGTTCGAGCAGAAGGAAATTCAGTCGAAAACAGTCAGTGGACTGTGAGCTTCATGTGCATATCTATGTTCAAGAAACAGTTCTGTCCACAAGACATAGTAGTCAGTAGCTGCAGGAAATCTTCGGACTCTGCTATTTTGCTGGAATAAATAGAGCGGCGAAAAGCCCACACTCGCAGCTCATTGTCCTGCAAAGTTCAGATGCTGCTATGCTCCTGTTCATTCACTACTGATGGAAAATGATTTCAGTAGCATTTTGGTTAGGACACAACCCACAGCTCTGATATATCAGACACGTTCTGTTTAAAGATAGTGTTAGGGTTAGGGCTAGCATTAGGATTATGGTAAGGAATAGCTTTCTTATTAGGGTTAGCGTTAAGGTTAAGGATAGGGATAGGGTTAGGGTTAGGTTTAGGGTTAGGGATAGGGATAGGGATAGGGTTAGGGTTAGGGTTAGGGTTAGGGTTAGGGTTAAGGATAGGGTTAGGGTTAGGGTTAGGGTTAGGCTTAGGTTTAGGGATAGGGTTAGGGTTAGGGTTAGGTTTAGGAATTGGGTTAGCGATAGGGTTAGGGTTCGGGTGTGGGTTAATGTTACAGGTAGGGTAGGTCTAGGGCTAAAGCTCGATGAGGGCCGCAGTTAGAGGAAAGTGTGTCCTAGAAGATAGTGTATTTCATAGCTGTCATAGTCCTGTGCTTTCATTGAGTCCGTTGATGACGAGAAAGCGATTCTGTAGATCCTTGCACTCAAACCCAGCAAGGTAATTGATAACAGAGCAAAATAGCTGATCATAAGTTCTGAAGAGGGTATGAGATATGGTAGAAGGCGCTCTTTTCCAATTCAACTGATATGAGCACATTGATCTAGTGCTGCGTTTTTGCTTAAAGCCACACTTCCCAGGAACATGTTCATTCCCGAGTAACTTGGCAGCTTTCAAACCGTTCACTCCTGTGCTGTGTGAGAGAAAGTCACTCGAGTCGAGTAAGGGGACTGCTAGCTGCACATGCGTTGCTACGTTGAAAACACTGTGTGGTCAAAGTGAGGTAGTAGGCTGTTGCTTCTCTTCTTCCTGGGGCTATGCTTTTCTGATGGAAAAAGTACCTAGGAGAAAACTCGACTGTGGAAGCTCCTTCCCCTGCAAGGATCACAAAGTGCTATGCCAGCATTCCCTCCTTTGCTGACGGGAAATCATTTCCGGAGCTCTTGGGCTATGACACGAGCCAGAGATCCTATATTGCAGCAAGGTACTTGGACAGGATGCTGACAAGAGTACGTACTGTGTGAGACACCACTGCTTTCATCTCCTACTGCAATGAGAACGTTGATAACACGTCAAATAGTGTGGATGGCTTTTGTTGAGAACACTTTTCGCACGACTTGATATAATCCCTGGATGATGCAGGGGAGCGCAAACTCTTCACTGCTGTATTGTCAGAGTGGAATGAATGCCCTGGTAGGCCCATGCGGTACTTTTCGCTCCTTCCTCCTTGAACGCTTCACGAACGGGTGGAGTCCGAGGGACGTAGTATAGTCTCCATAGTTTCTTAGGCTACAGTCTTCTTCTCCCATCACATCTACGACTGAGATGAGAACATTGAGAAGACGTTGAACACTGAGACGGCTTTGGAAAAAAACCCGCTTCCTACGAAATTCGTTGATTCCCGAGTGATTTTGAGGCGCAAACAAATCTTCACGGACGAATTATCTTCCCCTGGGAGCCCCACAGGCTACTCTGAGATTCATATTCCCTTAGATCTTCAGAGACTTGGAGTCCAAGTCACGTAGCATGGCCTAGCGGCCTTCCAACGTCCGGATACGCTTTCCTCCCAGCACGCACAATTTGGCGAAAACAGTGGTAGCCAGGCTTACTCTAGTTCCTAGTTGGCACAGGCCTGTGCTTCCGTTCACTCATTGGTTTTGGGGAACGTGATTCCGGAACTCTCTGGCTAGCAAAGTTACAGCCAGGATGGCCATACAGAAAACCCTGTGAAATGACGTTCTAAATCGGTGGGTTCTCTCAGCACCCCATACATTTCGCACTCTACTGAAACGAGTCCATCGACCTAGTGTTACCCGCTGGAGATGAAATTCGCTAATAAGGCCCTTGTATGAAACAGCCTGATTCCCCAGTTGTTTGGAAGCTTTGCATGAATTCCTCGCTGTTCGAGCAGAAGGAAATTCAGTCGAAAACAGTCAGTGGACTGTGAGCTTCATGTGCATATCTATGTTCAAGAAACAGTTCTGTCCACAAGACATAGTAGTCAGTAGCTGCAGGAAATCTTCGGACTCTGCTATTTTGCTGGAATAAATAGAGCGGCGAAAAGCCCACACTCGCAGCTCATTGTCCTGCAAAGTTCAGATGCTGCTATGCTCCTGTTCATTCACTACTGATGGAAAATGATTTCAGTAGCATTTTGGTTAGGACACAACCCACAGCTCTGATATATCAGACACGTTCTGTTTAAAGATAGTGTTAGGGTTAGGGCTAGCATTAGGATTATGGTAAGGAATAGCTTTCTTATTAGGGTTAGCGTTAAGGTTAAGGATAGGGATAGGGTTAGGGTTAGGTTTAGGGTTAGGGATAGGGATAGGGATAGGGTTAGGGTTAGGGTTAGGGTTAGGCTTAGGTTTAGGGATAGGGTTAGGGTTAGGGTTAGGTTTAGGAATTGGGTTAGCGATAGGGTTAGGGTTCGGGTGTGGGTTAATGTTACAGGTAGGGTAGGTCTAGGGCTAAAGCTCGATGAGGGCCGCAGTTAGAGGAAAGTGTGTCCTAGAAGATAGTGTATTTCATAGCTGTCATAGTCCTGTGCTTTCATTGAGTCCGTTGATGACGAGAAAGCGATTCTGTAGATCCTTGCACTCAAACCCAGCAAGGTAATTGATAACAGAGCAAAATAGCTGATCATAAGTTCTGAAGAGGGTATGAGATATGGTAGAAGGCGCTCATTTCCAATTCAACTGATATGAGCACATTGATCTAGTGCTGCGTTTTTGCTTAAAGCCACACTTCCCAGGAACATGTTCATTCCCGAGTAACTTGGCAGCTTTCAAACCGTTCACTCCTGTGCTGTGTGAGAGAAAGTCACTCGAGTAGAGTAAGGGGACTGCTAGCTGCACATGCGTTGCTACGTTGAAAACACTGTGTGGTCGAAGTGAGGTAGTAGGCTGTTGCTTCTCTTCTTCCTGGGGCTACGCTTTTCTGATGGAAAAAGTACCTAGGAGAAAACTCGACTGTGGAAGCTCCTTCCCCTGCAAGGATCACAAAGTGCTATGCCAGCATTCCCTCCTTTGCTGACGGGAAATCATTTCCGGAGCTCTTGGGCTATGACACGAGCCGGAGATCCTATATTGCAGCAAGGTACTTGGACAGGATGCTGACAAGAGTACGTACTGTGTGAGACACCACTGCTTTCATCTCCTACTGCAATGAGAACGTTGATAACACGTCAAATAGTGTGGATGGCTTTTGTTGAGAACACTTTTCGCACGACTTGATATAATCCCTGGATGATGCAGGGGAGCGCAAACTCTTCACTGCTGTATTGTCAGAGTGGAATGAATGCCCTGGTAGGCCCATGCGGTACTTTTCGCTCCTTCCTCCTTGAACGCTTCACGAACGGGTGGAGTCCGAGGGACGTAGTATAGTCTCCATAGTTTCTTAGGCTACAGTCTTCTTCTCCCATCACATCTACGACTGAGATGAGAACATTGAGAAGACGTTGAACACTGAGACGGCTTTGGAAAAAAACCCGCTTCCTACGAAATTCGTTGATTCCCGAGTGATTTTGAGGCGCAAACAAATCTTCACGGACGAATTATCTTCCCCTGGGAGCCCCACAGGCTACTCTGAGATTCATATTCCCTTAGATCTTCAGAGACTTGGAGTCCAAGTCACGTAGCATGGCCTAGCGGCCTTCCAACGTCCGGATACGCTTTCCTCCCAGCACGCACAATTTGGCGAAAACAGTGGTAGCCAGGCTTACTCTAGTTCCTAGTTGGCACAGGCCTGTGCTTCCGTTCACTCATTGGTTTTGGGGAATGTGATTCCGGAACTCTCTGGCTACCAAAGTTACAGCCAGGATGGCCATACAGAAAACCCTGTGAAATGACGTTCTAAATCGGTGGGTTCTCTCAGCACCCCATACATTTCGCACTCTACTGAAACGAGTCCATCGACCTAGTGTTACCCGCTGGAGATGAAATTCGCTAATAAGGCCCTTGTATGAAACAGCCTGATTCCCCAGTTGTTTGGAAGCTTTGCATGATTTCCTCGCTGTTCGAGCAGAAGGAAATTCAGTCGAAAACAGTCAGTGGACTGTGAGCTTCATGTGCATATCTATGTTCAAGAAACAGTTCTGTCCACAAGACATAGTAGTCAGTAGCTGCAGGAAATCTTCGGACTCTGCTATTTTGCTGGAATAAATAGAGCGGCGAAAAGCCCACACTCGCAGCTCATTGTCCTGCAAAGTTCAGATGCTGCTATGCTCCTGTTCATTCACTACTGATGGAAAATGATTTCAGTAGCATTTTGGTTAGGACACAACCCACAGCTCTGATATATCAGACACGTTCTGTTTAAAGATAGTGTTAGGGTTAGGGCTAGCATTAGGATTATGGTAAGGAATAGCTTTCTTATTAGGGTTAGCGTTAAGGTTAAGGATAGGGATAGGGTTAGGGTTAGGTTTAGGGTTAGGGATAGGGATAGGGATAGGGTTAGGGTTAGGGTTAGGGTTAGGGTTAGGGTTAAGGATAGGGTTAGGGTTAGGGTTAGGGTTAGGCTTAGGTTTAGGGATAGGGTTAGGGTTAGGGTTAGGTTTAGGAATTGGGTTAGCGATAGGGTTAGGGTTCGGGTGTGGGTTAATGTTACAGGTAGGGTAGGTCTAGGGCTAAAGCTCGATGAGGGCCGCAGTTAGAGGAAAGTGTGTCCTAGAAGATAGTGTATTTCATAGCTGTCATAGTCCTGTGCTTTCATTGAGTCCGTTGATGACGAGAAAGCGATTCTGTAGATCCTTGCACTCAAACCCAGCAAGGTAATTGATAACAGAGCAAAATAGCTGATCATAAGTTCTGAAGAGGGTATGAGATATGGTAGAAGGCGCTCTTTTCCAATTCAACTGATATGAGCACATTGATCTAGTGCTGCGTTTTTGCTTAAAGCCACACTTCCCAGGAACATGTTCATTCCCGAGTAACTTGGCAGCTTTCAAACCGTTCACTCCTGTGCTGTGTGAGAGAAAGTCACTCGAGTCGAGTAAGGGGACTGCTAGCTGCACATGCGTTGCTACGTTGAAAACACTGTGTGGTCGAAGTGAGGTAGTAGGCTGTTGCTTCTCTTCTTCCTGGGGCTATGCTTTTCTGATGGAAAAAGTACCTAGGAGAAAACTCGACTGTGGAAGCTCCTTCCCCTGCAAGGATCACAAAGTGCTATGCCAGCATTCCCTCCTTTGCTGACGGGAAATCATTTCCGGAGCTCTTGGGCTATGACACGAGCCAGAGATCCTATATTGCAGCAAGGTACTTGGACAGGATGCTGACAAGAGTACGTACTGTGTGAGACACCACTGCTTTCATCTCCTACTGCAATGAGAACGTTGATAACACGTCAAATAGTGTGGATGGCTTTTGTTGAGAACACTTTTCGCACGACTTGATATAATCCCTGGATGATGCAGGGGAGCGCAAACTCTTCACTGCTGTATTGTCAGAGTGGAATGAATGCCCTGGTAGGCCCATGCGGTACTTTTCGCTCCTTCCTCCTTGAACGCTTCACGAACGGGTGGAGTCCGAGGGACGTAGTATAGTCTCCATAGTTTCTTAGGCTACAGTCTTCTTCTCCCATCACATCTACGACTGAGATGAGAACATTGAGAAGACGTTGAACACTGAGACGGCTTTGGAAAAAAACCCGCTTCCTACGAAATTCGTTGATTCCCGAGTGATTTTGAGGCGCAAACAAATCTTCACGGACGAATTATCTTCCCCTGGGAGCCCCACAGGCTACTCTGAGATTCATATTCCCTTAGATCTTCAGAGACTTGGAGTCCAAGTCACGTAGCATGGCCTAGCGGCCTTCCAACGTCCGGATACGCTTTCCTCCCAGCACGCACAATTTGGCGAAAACAGTGGTAGCCAGGCTTACTCTAGTTCCTAGTTGGCACAGGCCTGTGCTTCCGTTCACTCATTGGTTTTGGGGAACGTGATTCCGGAACTCTCTGGCTAGCAAAGTTACAGCCAGGATGGCCATACAGAAAACCCTGTGAAATGACGTTCTAAATCGGTGGGTGCTCTCAGCACCCCATACATTTCGCACTCTACTGAAACGAGTCCATCGACCTAGTGTTACCCGCTGGAGATGAAATTCGCTAATAAGGCCCTTGTATGAAACAGCCTGATTCCCCAGTTGTTTGGAAGCTTTGCATGAATTCCTCGCTGTTCGAGCAGAAGGAAATTCAGTCAAAAACAGTCAGTGGACTGTGAGCTTCATGTGCATATCTATGTTCAAGAAACAGTTCTGTCCACAAGACATAGTAGTCAGTAGCTGCAGGAAATCTTCGGGCTCTGCTATTTTGCTGGAATAAATAGAGCGGCGAAAAGCCCACACTCGCAGCTCATTGTCCTGCAAAGTTCAGATGCTGCTATGCTCCTGTTCATTCACTACTGATGGAAAATGATTTCAGTAGCATTTTGGTTAGGACACAACCCACAGCTCTGATATATCAGACACGTTCTGTTTAAAGATAGTGTTAGGGTTAGGGCTAGCATTAGGATTATGGTAAGGAATAGCTTTCTTATTAGGGTTAGCGTTAAGGTTAAGGATAGGGATAGGGTTAGGGTTAGGTTTAGGGTTAGGGATAGGGATAGGGATAGGGTTAGGGTTAGGGTTAGGGTTAGGGTTAGGGTTAAGGATAGGGTTAGGGTTAGGGTTAGGGTTAGGCTTAGGTTTAGGGATAGGGTTAGGGTTAGGGTTAGGTTTAGGAATTGGGTTAGCGATAGGGTTAGGGTTCGGGTGTGGGTTAATGTTACAGGTAGGGTAGGTCTAGGGCTAAAGCTCGATGAGGGCCGCAGTTAGAGGAAAGTGTGTCCTAGAAGATACTGTATTTCATAGCTGTCATAGTCCTGTGCTTTCATTGAGTCCGTTGATGACGAGAAAGCAATTCTGTAGATCCTTGCACTCAAACCCAGCAAGGTAATTGATAACAGAGCAAAATAGCTGATCATAAGTTCTGAAGAGGGTATGAGATCTGGTAGAAGGCGCTCATTTCCAATTCAACTGATATGAGCACATTGATCTAGTGCTGCGTTTTTGCTTAAAGCCACACTTCCCAGGAACATGTTCATTCCCGAGTAACTTGGCAGCTTTCAAACCGTTCACTCCTGTGCTGTGTGAGAGAAAGTCACTCGAGTCGAGTAAGGGGACTGCTAGCTGCACATGCGTTGCTACGTTGAAAACACTGTGTGGTCGAAGTGAGGTAGTAGGCTGTTGCTTCTCTTCTTCCTGGGGCTACGCTTTTCTGATGGAAAAAGTACCTAGGAGAAAACTCGACTGTGGAAGCTCCTTCCCCTGCAAGGATCACAAAGTGCTATGCCAGCATTCCCTCCTTTGCTGACGGGAAATCATTTCCGGAGCTCTTGGGCTATGACACGAGCCAGAGATCCTATATTGCAGCAAGGTACTTGGACAGGATGCTGACAAGAGTACGTACTGTGTGAGACACCACTGCTTTCATCTCCTACTGCAATGAGAACGTTGATAACACGTCAAATAGTGTGGATGGCTTTTGTTGAGAACACTTTTCGCACGACTTGATATAATCCCTGGATGATGCAGGGGAGCGCAAACTCTTCACTGCTGTATTGTCAGAGTGGAATGAATGCCCTGGTAGGCCCATGCGGTACTTTTCGCTCCTTCCTCCTTGAACGCTTCACGAACGGGTGGAGTCCGAGGGACGTAGTATAGTCTCCATAGTTTCTTAGGCTACAGTCTTCTTCTCCCATCACATCTACGACTGAGATGAGAACATTGAGAAGACGTTGAACACTGAGACGGCTTTGGAAAAAAACCCGCTTCCTACGAAATTCGTTGATTCCCGAGTGATTTTGAGGCGCAAACAAATCTTCACGGACGAATTATCTTCCCCTGGGAGCCCCACAGGCTACTCTGAGATTCATATTCCCTTAGATCTTCAGAGACTTGGAGTCCAAGTCACGTAGCATGGCCTAGCGGCCTTCCAACGTCCGGATACGCTTTCCTCCCAGCACGCACAATTTGGCGAAAACAGTGGTAGCCAGGCTTACTCTAGTTCCTAGTTGGCACAGGCCTGTGCTTCCGTTCACTCATTGGTTTTGGGGAATGTGATTCCGGAACTCTCTGGCTACCAAAGTTACAGCCAGGATGGCCATACAGAAAACCCTGTGAAATGACGTTCTAAATCGGTGGGTTCTCTCAGCACCCCATACATTTCGCACTCTACTGAAACGAGTCCATCGACCTAGTGTTACCCGCTGGAGATGAAATTCGCTAATAAGGCCCTTGTATGAAACAGCCTGATTCCCCAGTTGTTTGGAAGCTTTGCATGATTTCCTCGCTGTTCGAGCAGAAGGAAATTCAGTCGAAAACAGTCAGTGGACTGTGAGCTTCATGTGCATATCTATGTTCAAGAAACAGTTCTGTCCACAAGACATAGTAGTCAGTAGCTGCAGGAAATCTTCGGACTCTGCTATTTTGCTGGAATAAATAGAGCGGCGAAAAGCCCACACTCGCAGCTCATTGTCCTGCAAAGTTCAGATGCTGCTATGCTCCTGTTCATTCACTACTGATGGAAAATGATTTCAGTAGCATTTTGGTTAGGACACAACCCACAGCTCTGATATATCAGACACGTTCTGTTTAAAGATAGTGTTAGGGTTAGGGCTAGCATTAGGATTATGGTAAGGAATAGCTTTCTTATTAGGGTTAGCGTTAAGGTTAAGGATAGGGATAGGGTTAGGGTTAGGTTTAGGGTTAGGGATAGGGATAGGGATAGGGTTAGGGTTAGGGTTAGGGTTAGGGTTAGGGTTAAGGATAGGGTTAGGGTTAGGGTTAGGGTTAGGCTTAGGTTTAGGGATAGGGTTAGGGTTAGGGTTAGGTTTAGGAATTGGGTTAGCGATAGGGTTAGGGTTCGGGTGTGGGTTAATGTTACAGGTAGGGTAGGTCTAGGGCTAAAGCTCGATGAGGGCCGCAGTTAGAGGAAAGTGTGTCCTAGAAGATAGTGTATTTCATAGCTGTCATAGTCCTGTGCTTTCATTGAGTCCGTTGATGACGAGAAAGCGATTCTGTAGATCCTTGCACTCAAACCCAGCAAGGTAATTGATAACAGAGCAAAATAGCTGATCATAAGTTCTGAAGAGGGTATGAGATATGGTAGAAGGCGCTCTTTTCCAATTCAACTGATATGAGCACATTGATCTAGTGCTGCGTTTTTGCTTAAAGCCACACTTCCCAGGAACATGTTCATTCCCGAGTAACTTGGCAGCTTTCAAACCGTTCACTCCTGTGCTGTGTGAGAGAAAGTCACTCGAGTCGAGTAAGGGGACTGCTAGCTGCACATGCGTTGCTACGTTGAAAACACTGTGTGGTCAAAGTGAGGTAGTAGGCTGTTGCTTCTCTTCTTCCTGGGGCTATGCTTTTCTGATGGAAAAAGTACCTAGGAGAAAACTCGACTGTGGAAGCTCCTTCCCCTGCAAGGATCACAAAGTGCTATGCCAGCATTCCCTCCTTTGCTGACGGGAAATCATTTCCGGAGCTCTTGGGCTATGACACGAGCCAGAGATCCTATATTGCAGCAAGGTACTTGGACAGGATGCTGACAAGAGTACGTACTGTGTGAGACACCACTGCTTTCATCTCCTACTGCAATGAGAACGTTGATAACACGTCAAATAGTGTGGATGGCTTTTGTTGAGAACACTTTTCGCACGACTTGATATAATCCCTGGATGATGCAGGGGAGCGCAAACTCTTCACTGCTGTATTGTCAGAGTGGAATGAATGCCCTGGTAGGCCCATGCGGTACTTTTCGCTCCTTCCTCCTTGAACGCTTCACGAACGGGTGGAGTCCGAGGGACGTAGTATAGTCTCCATAGTTTCTTAGGCTACAGTCTTCTTCTCCCATCACATCTACGACTGAGATGAGAACATTGAGAAGACGTTGAACACTGAGACGGCTTTGGAAAAAAACCCGCTTCCTACGAAATTCGTTGATTCCCGAGTGATTTTGAGGCGCAAACAAATCTTCACGGACGAATTATCTTCCCCTGGGAGCCCCACAGGCTACTCTGAGATTCATATTCCCTTAGATCTTCAGAGACTTGGAGTCCAAGTCACGTAGCATGGCCTAGCGGCCTTCCAACGTCCGGATACGCTTTCCTCCCAGCACGCACAATTTGGCGAAAACAGTGGTAGCCAGGCTTACTCTAGTTCCTAGTTGGCACAGGCCTGTGCTTCCGTTCACTCATTGGTTTTGGGGAACGTGATTCCGGAACTCTCTGGCTAGCAAAGTTACAGCCAGGATGGCCATACAGAAAACCCTGTGAAATGACGTTCTAAATCGGTGGGTTCTCTCAGCACCCCATACATTTCGCACTCTACTGAAACGAGTCCATCGACCTAGTGTTACCCGCTGGAGATGAAATTCGCTAATAAGGCCCTTGTATGAAACAGCCTGATTCCCCAGTTGTTTGGAAGCTTTGCATGAATTCCTCGCTGTTCGAGCAGAAGGAAATTCAGTCGAAAACAGTCAGTGGACTGTGAGCTTCATGTGCATATCTATGTTCAAGAAACAGTTCTGTCCACAAGACATAGTAGTCAGTAGCTGCAGGAAATCTTCGGACTCTGCTATTTTGCTGGAATAAATAGAGCGGCGAAAAGCCCACACTCGCAGCTCATTGTCCTGCAAAGTTCAGATGCTGCTATGCTCCTGTTCATTCACTACTGATGGAAAATGATTTCAGTAGCATTTTGGTTAGGACACAACCCACAGCTCTGATATATCAGACACGTTCTGTTTAAAGATAGTGTTAGGGTTAGGGCTAGCATTAGGATTATGGTAAGGAATAGCTTTCTTATTAGGGTTAGCGTTAAGGTTAAGGATAGGGATAGGGTTAGGGTTAGGTTTAGGGTTAGGGATAGGGATAGGGATAGGGTTAGGGTTAGGGTTAGGGTTAGGCTTAGGTTTAGGGATAGGGTTAGGGTTAGGGTTAGGTTTAGGAATTGGGTTAGCGATAGGGTTAGGGTTCGGGTGTGGGTTAATGTTACAGGTAGGGTAGGTCTAGGGCTAAAGCTCGATGAGGGCCGCAGTTAGAGGAAAGTGTGTCCTAGAAGATAGTGTATTTCATAGCTGTCATAGTCCTGTGCTTTCATTGAGTCCGTTGATGACGAGAAAGCGATTCTGTAGATCCTTGCACTCAAACCCAGCAAGGTAATTGATAACAGAGCAAAATAGCTGATCATAAGTTCTGAAGAGGGTATGAGATATGGTAGAAGGCGCTCATTTCCAATTCAACTGATATGAGCACATTGATCTAGTGCTGCGTTTTTGCTTAAAGCCACACTTCCCAGGAACATGTTCATTCCCGAGTAACTTGGCAGCTTTCAAACCGTTCACTCCTGTGCTGTGTGAGAGAAAGTCACTCGAGTAGAGTAAGGGGACTGCTAGCTGCACATGCGTTGCTACGTTGAAAACACTGTGTGGTCGAAGTGAGGTAGTAGGCTGTTGCTTCTCTTCTTCCTGGGGCTACGCTTTTCTGATGGAAAAAGTACCTAGGAGAAAACTCGACTGTGGAAGCTCCTTCCCCTGCAAGGATCACAAAGTGCTATGCCAGCATTCCCTCCTTTGCTGACGGGAAATCATTTCCGGAGCTCTTGGGCTATGACACGAGCCGGAGATCCTATATTGCAGCAAGGTACTTGGACAGGATGCTGACAAGAGTACGTACTGTGTGAGACACCACTGCTTTCATCTCCTACTGCAATGAGAACGTTGATAACACGTCAAATAGTGTGGATGGCTTTTGTTGAGAACACTTTTCGCACGACTTGATATAATCCCTGGATGATGCAGGGGAGCGCAAACTCTTCACTGCTGTATTGTCAGAGTGGAATGAATGCCCTGGTAGGCCCATGCGGTACTTTTCGCTCCTTCCTCCTTGAACGCTTCACGAACGGGTGGAGTCCGAGGGACGTAGTATAGTCTCCATAGTTTCTTAGGCTACAGTCTTCTTCTCCCATCACATCTACGACTGAGATGAGAACATTGAGAAGACGTTGAACACTGAGACGGCTTTGGAAAAAAACCCGCTTCCTACGAAATTCGTTGATTCCCGAGTGATTTTGAGGCGCAAACAAATCTTCACGGACGAATTATCTTCCCCTGGGAGCCCCACAGGCTACTCTGAGATTCATATTCCCTTAGATCTTCAGAGACTTGGAGTCCAAGTCACGTAGCATGGCCTAGCGGCCTTCCAACGTCCGGATACGCTTTCCTCCCAGCACGCACAATTTGGCGAAAACAGTGGTAGCCAGGCTTACTCTAGTTCCTAGTTGGCACAGGCCTGTGCTTCCGTTCACTCATTGGTTTTGGGGAATGTGATTCCGGAACTCTCTGGCTACCAAAGTTACAGCCAGGATGGCCATACAGAAAACCCTGTGAAATGACGTTCTAAATCGGTGGGTTCTCTCAGCACCCCATACATTTCGCACTCTACTGAAACGAGTCCATCGACCTAGTGTTACCCGCTGGAGATGAAATTCGCTAATAAGGCCCTTGTATGAAACAGCCTGATTCCCCAGTTGTTTGGAAGCTTTGCATGATTTCCTCGCTGTTCGAGCAGAAGGAAATTCAGTCGAAAACAGTCAGTGGACTGTGAGCTTCATGTGCATATCTATGTTCAAGAAACAGTTCTGTCCACAAGACATAGTAGTCAGTAGCTGCAGGAAATCTTCGGACTCTGCTATTTTGCTGGAATAAATAGAGCGGCGAAAAGCCCACACTCGCAGCTCATTGTCCTGCAAAGTTCAGATGCTGCTATGCTCCTGTTCATTCACTACTGATGGAAAATGATTTCAGTAGCATTTTGGTTAGGACACAACCCACAGCTCTGATATATCAGACACGTTCTGTTTAAAGATAGTGTTAGGGTTAGGGCTAGCATTAGGATTATGGTAAGGAATAGCTTTCTTATTAGGGTTAGCGTTAAGGTTAAGGATAGGGATAGGGTTAGGGTTAGGTTTAGGGTTAGGGATAGGGATAGGGATAGGGTTAGGGTTAGGGTTAGGGTTAGGGTTAGGGTTAAGGATAGGGTTAGGGTTAGGGTTAGGGTTAGGCTTAGGTTTAGGGATAGGGTTAGGGTTAGGGTTAGGTTTAGGAATTGGGTTAGCGATAGGGTTAGGGTTCGGGTGTGGGTTAATGTTACAGGTAGGGTAGGTCTAGGGCTAAAGCTCGATGAGGGCCGCAGTTAGAGGAAAGTGTGTCCTAGAAGATAGTGTATTTCATAGCTGTCATAGTCCTGTGCTTTCATTGAGTCCGTTGATGACGAGAAAGCGATTCTGTAGATCCTTGCACTCAAACCCAGCAAGGTAATTGATAACAGAGCAAAATAGCTGATCATAAGTTCTGAAGAGGGTATGAGATATGGTAGAAGGCGCTCTTTTCCAATTCAACTGATATGAGCACATTGATCTAGTGCTGCGTTTTTGCTTAAAGCCACACTTCCCAGGAACATGTTCATTCCCGAGTAACTTGGCAGCTTTCAAACCGTTCACTCCTGTGCTGTGTGAGAGAAAGTCACTCGAGTCGAGTAAGGGGACTGCTAGCTGCACATGCGTTGCTACGTTGAAAACACTGTGTGGTCGAAGTGAGGTAGTAGGCTGTTGCTTCTCTTCTTCCTGGGGCTATGCTTTTCTGATGGAAAAAGTACCTAGGAGAAAACTCGACTGTGGAAGCTCCTTCCCCTGCAAGGATCACAAAGTGCTATGCCAGCATTCCCTCCTTTGCTGACGGGAAATCATTTCCGGAGCTCTTGGGCTATGACACGAGCCAGAGATCCTATATTGCAGCAAGGTACTTGGACAGGATGCTGACAAGAGTACGTACTGTGTGAGACACCACTGCTTTCATCTCCTACTGCAATGAGAACGTTGATAACACGTCAAATAGTGTGGATGGCTTTTGTTGAGAACACTTTTCGCACGACTTGATATAATCCCTGGATGATGCAGGGGAGCGCAAACTCTTCACTGCTGTATTGTCAGAGTGGAATGAATGCCCTGGTAGGCCCATGCGGTACTTTTCGCTCCTTCCTCCTTGAACGCTTCACGAACGGGTGGAGTCCGAGGGACGTAGTATAGTCTCCATAGTTTCTTAGGCTACAGTCTTCTTCTCCCATCACATCTACGACTGAGATGAGAACATTGAGAAGACGTTGAACACTGAGACGGCTTTGGAAAAAAACCCGCTTCCTACGAAATTCGTTGATTCCCGAGTGATTTTGAGGCGCAAACAAATCTTCACGGACGAATTATCTTCCCCTGGGAGCCCCACAGGCTACTCTGAGATTCATATTCCCTTAGATCTTCAGAGACTTGGAGTCCAAGTCACGTAGCATGGCCTAGCGGCCTTCCAACGTCCGGATACGCTTTCCTCCCAGCACGCACAATTTGGCGAAAACAGTGGTAGCCAGGCTTACTCTAGTTCCTAGTTGGCACAGGCCTGTGCTTCCGTTCACTCATTGGTTTTGGGGAACGTGATTCCGGAACTCTCTGGCTAGCAAAGTTACAGCCAGGATGGCCATACAGAAAACCCTGTGAAATGACGTTCTAAATCGGTGGGTGCTCTCAGCACCCCATACATTTCGCACTCTACTGAAACGAGTCCATCGACCTAGTGTTACCCGCTGGAGATGAAATTCGCTAATAAGGCCCTTGTATGAAACAGCCTGATTCCCCAGTTGTTTGGAAGCTTTGCATGAATTCCTCGCTGTTCGAGCAGAAGGAAATTCAGTCAAAAACAGTCAGTGGACTGTGAGCTTCATGTGCATATCTATGTTCAAGAAACAGTTCTGTCCACAAGACATAGTAGTCAGTAGCTGCAGGAAATCTTCGGGCTCTGCTATTTTGCTGGAATAAATAGAGCGGCGAAAAGCCCACACTCGCAGCTCATTGTCCTGCAAAGTTCAGATGCTGCTATGCTCCTGTTCATTCACTACTGATGGAAAATGATTTCAGTAGCATTTTGGTTAGGACACAACCCACAGCTCTGATATATCAGACACGTTCTGTTTAAAGATAGTGTTAGGGTTAGGGCTAGCATTAGGATTATGGTAAGGAATAGCTTTCTTATTAGGGTTAGCGTTAAGGTTAAGGATAGGGATAGGGTTAGGGTTAGGTTTAGGGTTAGGGATAGGGATAGGGATAGGGTTAGGGTTAGGGTTAGGGTTAGGGTTAGGGTTAAGGATAGGGTTAGGGTTAGGGTTAGGGTTAGGCTTAGGTTTAGGGATAGGGTTAGGGTTAGGGTTAGGTTTAGGAATTGGGTTAGCGATAGGGTTAGGGTTCGGGTGTGGGTTAATGTTACAGGTAGGGTAGGTCTAGGGCTAAAGCTCGATGAGGGCCGCAGTTAGAGGAAAGTGTGTCCTAGAAGATACTGTATTTCATAGCTGTCATAGTCCTGTGCTTTCATTGAGTCCGTTGATGACGAGAAAGCAATTCTGTAGATCCTTGCACTCAAACCCAGCAAGGTAATTGATAACAGAGCAAAATAGCTGATCATAAGTTCTGAAGAGGGTATGAGATCTGGTAGAAGGCGCTCATTTCCAATTCAACTGATATGAGCACATTGATCTAGTGCTGCGTTTTTGCTTAAAGCCACACTTCCCAGGAACATGTTCATTCCCGAGTAACTTGGCAGCTTTCAAACCGTTCACTCCTGTGCTGTGTGAGAGAAAGTCACTCGAGTCGAGTAAGGGGACTGCTAGCTGCACATGCGTTGCTACGTTGAAAACACTGTGTGGTCGAAGTGAGGTAGTAGGCTGTTGCTTCTCTTCTTCCTGGGGCTACGCTTTTCTGATGGAAAAAGTACCTAGGAGAAAACTCGACTGTGGAAGCTCCTTCCCCTGCAAGGATCACAAAGTGCTATGCCAGCATTCCCTCCTTTGCTGACGGGAAATCATTTCCGGAGCTCTTGGGCTATGACACGAGCCAGAGATCCTATATTGCAGCAAGGTACTTGGACAGGATGCTGACAAGAGTACGTACTGTGTGAGACACCACTGCTTTCATCTCCTACTGCAATGAGAACGTTGATAACACGTCAAATAGTGTGGATGGCTTTTGTTGAGAACACTTTTCGCACGACTTGATATAATCCCTGGATGATGCAGGGGAGCGCAAACTCTTCACTGCTGTATTGTCAGAGTGGAATGAATGCCCTGGTAGGCCCATGCGGTACTTTTCGCTCCTTCCTCCTTGAACGCTTCACGAACGGGTGGAGTCCGAGGGACGTAGTATAGTCTCCATAGTTTCTTAGGCTACAGTCTTCTTCTCCCATCACATCTACGACTGAGATGAGAACATTGAGAAGACGTTGAACACTGAGACGGCTTTGGAAAAAAACCCGCTTCCTACGAAATTCGTTGATTCCCGAGTGATTTTGAGGCGCAAACAAATCTTCACGGACGAATTATCTTCCCCTGGGAGCCCCACAGGCTACTCTGAGATTCATATTCCCTTAGATCTTCAGAGACTTGGAGTCCAAGTCACGTAGCATGGCCTAGCGGCCTTCCAACGTCCGGATACGCTTTCCTCCCAGCACGCACAATTTGGCGAAAACAGTGGTAGCCAGGCTTACTCTAGTTCCTAGTTGGCACAGGCCTGTGCTTCCGTTCACTCATTGGTTTTGGGGAACGTGATTCCGGAACTCTCTGGCTAGCAAAGTTACAGCCAGGATGGCCATACAGAAAACCCTGTGAAATGACGTTCTAAATCGGTGGGTGCTCTCAGCACCCCATACATTTCGCACTCTACTGAAACGAGTCCATCGACCTAGTGTTACCCGCTGGAGATGAAATTCGCTAATAAGGCCCTTGTATGAAACAGCCTGATTCCCCAGTTGTTTGGAAGCTTTGCATGATTTCCTCGCTGTTCGAGCAGAAGGAAATTCAGTCGAAAACAGTCAGTGGACTGTGAGCTTCATGTGCATATCTATGTTCAAGAAACAGTTCTGTCCACAAGACATAGTAGTCAGTAGCTGCAGGAAATCTTCGGACTCTGCTATTTTGCTGGAATAAATAGAGCGGCGAAAAGCCCACACTCGCAGCTCATTGTCCTGCAAAGTTCAGATGCTGCTATGCTCCTGTTCATTCACTACTGATGGAAAATGATTTCAGTAGCATTTTGGTTAGGACACAACCCACAGCTCTGATATATCAGACACGTTCTGTTTAAAGATAGTGTTAGGGTTAGGGCTAGCATTAGGATTATGGTAAGGAATAGCTTTCTTATTAGGGTTAGCGTTAAGGTTAAGGATAGGGATAGGGTTAGGGTTAGGTTTAGGGTTAGGGATAGGGATAGGGATAGGGTTAGGGTTAGGGTTAGGGTTAGGGTTAGGGTTAAGGATAGGGTTAGGGTTAGGGTTAGGGTTAGGCTTAGGTTTAGGGATAGGGTTAGGGTTAGGGTTAGGTTTAGGAATTGGGTTAGCGATAGGGTTAGGGTTCGGGTGTGGGTTAATGTTACAGGTAGGGTAGGTCTAGGGCTAAAGCTCGATGAGGGCCGCAGTTAGAGGAAAGTGTGTCCTAGAAGATAGTGTATTTCATAGCTGTCATAGTCCTGTGCTTTCATTGAGTCCGTTGATGACGAGAAAGCGATTCTGTAGATCCTTGCACTCAAACCCAGCAAGGTAATTGATAACAGAGCAAAATAGCTGATCATAAGTTCTGAAGAGGGTATGAGATATGGTAGAAGGCGCTCTTTTCCAATTCAACTGATATGAGCACATTGATCTAGTGCTGCGTTTTTGCTTAAAGCCACACTTCCCAGGAACATGTTCATTCCCGAGTAACTTGGCAGCTTTCAAACCGTTCACTCCTGTGCTGTGTGAGAGAAAGTCACTCGAGTCGAGTAAGGGGACTGCTAGCTGCACATGCGTTGCTACGTTGAAAACACTGTGTGGTCAAAGTGAGGTAGTAGGCTGTTGCTTCTCTTCTTCCTGGGGCTATGCTTTTCTGATGGAAAAAGTACCTAGGAGAAAACTCGACTGTGGAAGCTCCTTCCCCTGCAAGGATCACAAAGTGCTATGCCAGCATTCCCTCCTTTGCTGACGGGAAATCATTTCCGGAGCTCTTGGGCTATGACACGAGCCAGAGATCCTATATTGCAGCAAGGTACTTGGACAGGATGCTGACAAGAGTACGTACTGTGTGAGACACCACTGCTTTCATCTCCTACTGCAATGAGAACGTTGATAACACGTCAAATAGTGTGGATGGCTTTTGTTGAGAACACTTTTCGCACGACTTGATATAATCCCTGGATGATGCAGGGGAGCGCAAACTCTTCACTGCTGTATTGTCAGAGTGGAATGAATGCCCTGGTAGGCCCATGCGGTACTTTTCGCTCCTTCCTCCTTGAACGCTTCACGAACGGGTGGAGTCCGAGGGACGTAGTATAGTCTCCATAGTTTCTTAGGCTACAGTCTTCTTCTCCCATCACATCTACGACTGAGATGAGAACATTGAGAAGACGTTGAACACTGAGACGGCTTTGGAAAAAAACCCGCTTCCTACGAAATTCGTTGATTCCCGAGTGATTTTGAGGCGCAAACAAATCTTCACGGACGAATTATCTTCCCCTGGGAGCCCCACAGGCTACTCTGAGATTCATATTCCCTTAGATCTTCAGAGACTTGGAGTCCAAGTCACGTAGCATGGCCTAGCGGCCTTCCAACGTCCGGATACGCTTTCCTCCCAGCACGCACAATTTGGCGAAAACAGTGGTAGCCAGGCTTACTCTAGTTCCTAGTTGGCACAGGCCTGTGCTTCCGTTCACTCATTGGTTTTGGGGAACGTGATTCCGGAACTCTCTGGCTAGCAAAGTTACAGCCAGGATGGCCATACAGAAAACCCTGTGAAATGACGTTCTAAATCGGTGGGTTCTCTCAGCACCCCATACATTTCGCACTCTACTGAAACGAGTCCATCGACCTAGTGTTACCCGCTGGAGATGAAATTCGCTAATAAGGCCCTTGTATGAAACAGCCTGATTCCCCAGTTGTTTGGAAGCTTTGCATGAATTCCTCGCTGTTCGAGCAGAAGGAAATTCAGTCGAAAACAGTCAGTGGACTGTGAGCTTCATGTGCATATCTATGTTCAAGAAACAGTTCTGTCCACAAGACATAGTAGTCAGTAGCTGCAGGAAATCTTCGGACTCTGCTATTTTGCTGGAATAAATAGAGCGGCGAAAAGCCCACACTCGCAGCTCATTGTCCTGCAAAGTTCAGATGCTGCTATGCTCCTGTTCATTCACTACTGATGGAAAATGATTTCAGTAGCATTTTGGTTAGGACACAACCCACAGCTCTGATATATCAGACACGTTCTGTTTAAAGATAGTGTTAGGGTTAGGGCTAGCATTAGGATTATGGTAAGGAATAGCTTTCTTATTAGGGTTAGCGTTAAGGTTAAGGATAGGGATAGGGTTAGGGTTAGGTTTAGGGTTAGGGATAGGGATAGGGATAGGGTTAGGGTTAGGGTTAGGGTTAGGCTTAGGTTTAGGGATAGGGTTAGGGTTAGGGTTAGGTTTAGGAATTGGGTTAGCGATAGGGTTAGGGTTCGGGTGTGGGTTAATGTTACAGGTAGGGTAGGTCTAGGGCTAAAGCTCGATGAGGGCCGCAGTTAGAGGAAAGTGTGTCCTAGAAGATAGTGTATTTCATAGCTGTCATAGTCCTGTGCTTTCATTGAGTCCGTTGATGACGAGAAAGCGATTCTGTAGATCCTTGCACTCAAACCCAGCAAGGTAATTGATAACAGAGCAAAATAGCTGATCATAAGTTCTGAAGAGGGTATGAGATATGGTAGAAGGCGCTCATTTCCAATTCAACTGATATGAGCACATTGATCTAGTGCTGCGTTTTTGCTTAAAGCCACACTTCCCAGGAACATGTTCATTCCCGAGTAACTTGGCAGCTTTCAAACCGTTCACTCCTGTGCTGTGTGAGAGAAAGTCACTCGAGTAGAGTAAGGGGACTGCTAGCTGCACATGCGTTGCTACGTTGAAAACACTGTGTGGTCGAAGTGAGGTAGTAGGCTGTTGCTTCTCTTCTTCCTGGGGCTACGCTTTTCTGATGGAAAAAGTACCTAGGAGAAAACTCGACTGTGGAAGCTCCTTCCCCTGCAAGGATCACAAAGTGCTATGCCAGCATTCCCTCCTTTGCTGACGGGAAATCATTTCCGGAGCTCTTGGGCTATGACACGAGCCGGAGATCCTATATTGCAGCAAGGTACTTGGACAGGATGCTGACAAGAGTACGTACTGTGTGAGACACCACTGCTTTCATCTCCTACTGCAATGAGAACGTTGATAACACGTCAAATAGTGTGGATGGCTTTTGTTGAGAACACTTTTCGCACGACTTGATATAATCCCTGGATGATGCAGGGGAGCGCAAACTCTTCACTGCTGTATTGTCAGAGTGGAATGAATGCCCTGGTAGGCCCATGCGGTACTTTTCGCTCCTTCCTCCTTGAACGCTTCACGAACGGGTGGAGTCCGAGGGACGTAGTATAGTCTCCATAGTTTCTTAGGCTACAGTCTTCTTCTCCCATCACATCTACGACTGAGATGAGAACATTGAGAAGACGTTGAACACTGAGACGGCTTTGGAAAAAAACCCGCTTCCTACGAAATTCGTTGATTCCCGAGTGATTTTGAGGCGCAAACAAATCTTCACGGACGAATTATCTTCCCCTGGGAGCCCCACAGGCTACTCTGAGATTCATATTCCCTTAGATCTTCAGAGACTTGGAGTCCAAGTCACGTAGCATGGCCTAGCGGCCTTCCAACGTCCGGATACGCTTTCCTCCCAGCACGCACAATTTGGCGAAAACAGTGGTAGCCAGGCTTACTCTAGTTCCTAGTTGGCACAGGCCTGTGCTTCCGTTCACTCATTGGTTTTGGGGAATGTGATTCCGGAACTCTCTGGCTACCAAAGTTACAGCCAGGATGGCCATACAGAAAACCCTGTGAAATGACGTTCTAAATCGGTGGGTTCTCTCAGCACCCCATACATTTCGCACTCTACTGAAACGAGTCCATCGACCTAGTGTTACCCGCTGGAGATGAAATTCGCTAATAAGGCCCTTGTATGAAACAGCCTGATTCCCCAGTTGTTTGGAAGCTTTGCATGATTTCCTCGCTGTTCGAGCAGAAGGAAATTCAGTCGAAAACAGTCAGTGGACTGTGAGCTTCATGTGCATATCTATGTTCAAGAAACAGTTCTGTCCACAAGACATAGTAGTCAGTAGCTGCAGGAAATCTTCGGACTCTGCTATTTTGCTGGAATAAATAGAGCGGCGAAAAGCCCACACTCGCAGCTCATTGTCCTGCAAAGTTCAGATGCTGCTATGCTCCTGTTCATTCACTACTGATGGAAAATGATTTCAGTAGCATTTTGGTTAGGACACAACCCACAGCTCTGATATATCAGACACGTTCTGTTTAAAGATAGTGTTAGGGTTAGGGCTAGCATTAGGATTATGGTAAGGAATAGCTTTCTTATTAGGGTTAGCGTTAAGGTTAAGGATAGGGATAGGGTTAGGGTTAGGTTTAGGGTTAGGGATAGGGATAGGGATAGGGTTAGGGTTAGGGTTAGGGTTAGGGTTAGGGTTAAGGATAGGGTTAGGGTTAGGGTTAGGGTTAGGCTTAGGTTTAGGGATAGGGTTAGGGTTAGGGTTAGGTTTAGGAATTGGGTTAGCGATAGGGTTAGGGTTCGGGTGTGGGTTAATGTTACAGGTAGGGTAGGTCTAGGGCTAAAGCTCGATGAGGGCCGCAGTTAGAGGAAAGTGTGTCCTAGAAGATAGTGTATTTCATAGCTGTCATAGTCCTGTGCTTTCATTGAGTCCGTTGATGACGAGAAAGCGATTCTGTAGATCCTTGCACTCAAACCCAGCAAGGTAATTGATAACAGAGCAAAATAGCTGATCATAAGTTCTGAAGAGGGTATGAGATATGGTAGAAGGCGCTCTTTTCCAATTCAACTGATATGAGCACATTGATCTAGTGCTGCGTTTTTGCTTAAAGCCACACTTCCCAGGAACATGTTCATTCCCGAGTAACTTGGCAGCTTTCAAACCGTTCACTCCTGTGCTGTGTGAGAGAAAGTCACTCGAGTCGAGTAAGGGGACTGCTAGCTGCACATGCGTTGCTACGTTGAAAACACTGTGTGGTCGAAGTGAGGTAGTAGGCTGTTGCTTCTCTTCTTCCTGGGGCTATGCTTTTCTGATGGAAAAAGTACCTAGGAGAAAACTCGACTGTGGAAGCTCCTTCCCCTGCAAGGATCACAAAGTGCTATGCCAGCATTCCCTCCTTTGCTGACGGGAAATCATTTCCGGAGCTCTTGGGCTATGACACGAGCCAGAGATCCTATATTGCAGCAAGGTACTTGGACAGGATGCTGACAAGAGTACGTACTGTGTGAGACACCACTGCTTTCATCTCCTACTGCAATGAGAACGTTGATAACACGTCAAATAGTGTGGATGGCTTTTGTTGAGAACACTTTTCGCACGACTTGATATAATCCCTGGATGATGCAGGGGAGCGCAAACTCTTCACTGCTGTATTGTCAGAGTGGAATGAATGCCCTGGTAGGCCCATGCGGTACTTTTCGCTCCTTCCTCCTTGAACGCTTCACGAACGGGTGGAGTCCGAGGGACGTAGTATAGTCTCCATAGTTTCTTAGGCTACAGTCTTCTTCTCCCATCACATCTACGACTGAGATGAGAACATTGAGAAGACGTTGAACACTGAGACGGCTTTGGAAAAAAACCCGCTTCCTACGAAATTCGTTGATTCCCGAGTGATTTTGAGGCGCAAACAAATCTTCACGGACGAATTATCTTCCCCTGGGAGCCCCACAGGCTACTCTGAGATTCATATTCCCTTAGATCTTCAGAGACTTGGAGTCCAAGTCACGTAGCATGGCCTAGCGGCCTTCCAACGTCCGGATACGCTTTCCTCCCAGCACGCACAATTTGGCGAAAACAGTGGTAGCCAGGCTTACTCTAGTTCCTAGTTGGCACAGGCCTGTGCTTCCGTTCACTCATTGGTTTTGGGGAACGTGATTCCGGAACTCTCTGGCTAGCAAAGTTACAGCCAGGATGGCCATACAGAAAACCCTGTGAAATGACGTTCTAAATCGGTGGGTGCTCTCAGCACCCCATACATTTCGCACTCTACTGAAACGAGTCCATCGACCTAGTGTTACCCGCTGGAGATGAAATTCGCTAATAAGGCCCTTGTATGAAACAGCCTGATTCCCCAGTTGTTTGGAAGCTTTGCATGAATTCCTCGCTGTTCGAGCAGAAGGAAATTCAGTCAAAAACAGTCAGTGGACTGTGAGCTTCATGTGCATATCTATGTTCAAGAAACAGTTCTGTCCACAAGACATAGTAGTCAGTAGCTGCAGGAAATCTTCGGGCTCTGCTATTTTGCTGGAATAAATAGAGCGGCGAAAAGCCCACACTCGCAGCTCATTGTCCTGCAAAGTTCAGATGCTGCTATGCTCCTGTTCATTCACTACTGATGGAAAATGATTTCAGTAGCATTTTGGTTAGGACACAACCCACAGCTCTGATATATCAGACACGTTCTGTTTAAAGATAGTGTTAGGGTTAGGGCTAGCATTAGGATTATGGTAAGGAATAGCTTTCTTATTAGGGTTAGCGTTAAGGTTAAGGATAGGGATAGGGTTAGGGTTAGGTTTAGGGTTAGGGATAGGGATAGGGATAGGGTTAGGGTTAGGGTTAGGGTTAGGGTTAGGGTTAAGGATAGGGTTAGGGTTAGGGTTAGGGTTAGGCTTAGGTTTAGGGATAGGGTTAGGGTTAGGGTTAGGTTTAGGAATTGGGTTAGCGATAGGGTTAGGGTTCGGGTGTGGGTTAATGTTACAGGTAGGGTAGGTCTAGGGCTAAAGCTCGATGAGGGCCGCAGTTAGAGGAAAGTGTGTCCTAGAAGATACTGTATTTCATAGCTGTCATAGTCCTGTGCTTTCATTGAGTCCGTTGATGACGAGAAAGCAATTCTGTAGATCCTTGCACTCAAACCCAGCAAGGTAATTGATAACAGAGCAAAATAGCTGATCATAAGTTCTGAAGAGGGTATGAGATCTGGTAGAAGGCGCTCATTTCCAATTCAACTGATATGAGCACATTGATCTAGTGCTGCGTTTTTGCTTAAAGCCACACTTCCCAGGAACATGTTCATTCCCGAGTAACTTGGCAGCTTTCAAACCGTTCACTCCTGTGCTGTGTGAGAGAAAGTCACTCGAGTCGAGTAAGGGGACTGCTAGCTGCACATGCGTTGCTACGTTGAAAACACTGTGTGGTCGAAGTGAGGTAGTAGGCTGTTGCTTCTCTTCTTCCTGGGGCTACGCTTTTCTGATGGAAAAAGTACCTAGGAGAAAACTCGACTGTGGAAGCTCCTTCCCCTGCAAGGATCACAAAGTGCTATGCCAGCATTCCCTCCTTTGCTGACGGGAAATCATTTCCGGAGCTCTTGGGCTATGACACGAGCCAGAGATCCTATATTGCAGCAAGGTACTTGGACAGGATGCTGACAAGAGTACGTACTGTGTGAGACACCACTGCTTTCATCTCCTACTGCAATGAGAACGTTGATAACACGTCAAATAGTGTGGATGGCTTTTGTTGAGAACACTTTTTGCACGACTTGATATAATCCCTGGATGATGCAGGGGAGCGCAAACTCTTCACTGCTGTATTGTCAGAGTGGAATGAATGCCCTGGTAGGCCCATGCGGTACTTTTCGCTCCTTCCTCCTTGAACGCTTCACGAACGGGTGGAGTCCGAGGGACGTAGTATAGTCTCCATAGTTTCTTAGGCTACAGTCTTCTTCTCCCATCACATCTACGACTGAGATGAGAACATTGAGAAGACGTTGAACACTGAGACGGCTTTGGAAAAAAACCCGCTTCCTACGAAATTCGTTGATTCCCGAGTGATTTTGAGGCGCAAACAAATCTTCACGGACGAATTATCTTCCCCTGGGAGCCCCACAGGCTACTCTGAGATTCATATTCCCTTAGATCTTCAGAGACTTGGAGTCCAAGTCACGTAGCATGGCCTAGCGGCCTTCCAACGTCCGGATACGCTTTCCTCCCAGCACGCACAATTTGGCGAAAACAGTGGTAGCCAGGCTTACTCTAGTTCCTAGTTGGCACAGGCCTGTGCTTCCGTTCACTCATTGGTTTTGGGGAACGTGATTCCGGAACTCTCTGGCTAGCAAAGTTACAGCCAGGATGGCCATACAGAAAACCCTGTGAAATGACGTTCTAAATCGGTGGGTGCTCTCAGCACCCCATACATTTCGCACTCTACTGAAACGAGTCCATCGACCTAGTGTTACCCGCTGGAGATGAAATTCGCTAATAAGGCCCTTGTATGAAACAGCCTGATTCCCCAGTTGTTTGGAAGCTTTGCATGAATTCCTCGCTGTTCGAGCAGAAGGAAATTCAGTCGAAAACAGTCAGTGGACTGTGAGCTTCATGTGCATATCTATGTTCAAGAAACAGTTCTGTCCACAAGACATAGTAGTCAGTAGCTGCAGGAAATCTTCGGACTCTGCTATTTTGCTGGAATAAATAGAGCGGCGAAAAGCCCACACTCGCAGCTCATTGTCCTGCAAAGTTCAGATGCTGCTATGCTCCTGTTCATTCACTACTGATGGAAAATGATTTCAGTAGCATTTTGGTTAGGACACAACCCACAGCTCTGATATATCAGACACGTTCTGTTTAAAGATAGTGTTAGGGTTAGGGCTAGCATTAGGATTATGGTAAGGAATAGCTTTCTTATTAGGGTTAGCGTTAAGGTTAAGGATAGGGATAGGGTTAGGGTTAGGTTTAGGGTTAGGGATAGGGATAGGGATAGGGTTAGGGTTAGGGTTAGGGTTAGGGTTAGGGTTAAGGATAGGGTTAGGGTTAGGGTTAGGGTTAGGCTTAGGTTTAGGGATAGGGTTAGGGTTAGGGTTAGGTTTAGGAATTGGGTTAGCGATAGGGTTAGGGTTCGGGTGTGGGTTAATGTTACAGGTAGGGTAGGTCTAGGGCTAAAGCTCGATGAGGGCCGCAGTTAGAGGAAAGTGTGTCCTAGAAGATAGTGTATTTCATAGCTGTCATAGTCCTGTGCTTTCATTGAGTCCGTTGATGACGAGAAAGCGATTCTGTAGATCCTTGCACTCAAACCCAGCAAGGTAATTGATAACAGAGCAAAATAGCTGATCATAAGTTCTGAAGAGGGTATGAGATATGGTAGAAGGCGCTCTTTTCCAATTCAACTGATATGAGCACATTGATCTAGTGCTGCGTTTTTGCTTAAAGCCACACTTCCCAGGAACATGTTCATTCCCGAGTAACTTGGCAGCTTTCAAACCGTTCACTCCTGTGCTGTGTGAGAGAAAGTCACTCGAGTCGAGTAAGGGGACTGCTAGCTGCACATGCGTTGCTACGTTGAAAACACTGTGTGGTCGAAGTGAGGTAGTAGGCTGTTGCTTCTCTTCTTCCTGGGGCTATGCTTTTCTGATGGAAAAAGTACCTAGGAGAAAACTCGACTGTGGAAGCTCCTTCCCCTGCAAGGATCACAAAGTGCTATGCCAGCATTCCCTCCTTTGCTGACGGGAAATCATTTCCGGAGCTCTTGGGCTATGACACGAGCCAGAGATCCTATATTGCAGCAAGGTACTTGGACAGGATGCTGACAAGAGTACGTACTGTGTGAGACACCACTGCTTTCATCTCCTACTGCAATGAGAACGTTGATAACACGTCAAATAGTGTGGATGGCTTTTGTTGAGAACACTTTTCGCACGACTTGATATAATCCCTGGATGATGCAGGGGAGCGCAAACTCTTCACTGCTGTATTGTCAGAGTGGAATGAATGCCCTGGTAGGCCCATGCGGTACTTTTCGCTCCTTCCTCCTTGAACGCTTCACGAACGGGTGGAGTCCGAGGGACGTAGTATAGTCTCCATAGTTTCTTAGGCTACAGTCTTCTTCTCCCATCACATCTACGACTGAGATGAGAACATTGAGAAGACGTTGAACACTGAGACGGCTTTGGAAAAAAACCCGCTTCCTACGAAATTCGTTGATTCCCGAGTGATTTTGAGGCGCAAACAAATCTTCACGGACGAATTATCTTCCCCTGGGAGCCCCACAGGCTACTCTGAGATTCATATTCCCTTAGATCTTCAGAGACTTGGAGTCCAAGTCACGTAGCATGGCCTAGCGGCCTTCCAACGTCCGGATACGCTTTCCTCCCAGCACGCACAATTTGGCGAAAACAGTGGTAGCCAGGCTTACTCTAGTTCCTAGTTGGCACAGGCCTGTGCTTCCGTTCACTCATTGGTTTTGGGGAACGTGATTCCGGAACTCTCTGGCTAGCAAAGTTACAGCCAGGATGGCCATACAGAAAACCCTGTGAAATGACGTTCTAAATCGGTGGGTGCTCTCAGCACCCCATACATTTCGCACTCTACTGAAACGAGTCCATCGACCTAGTGTTACCCGCTGGAGATGAAATTCGCTAATAAGGCCCTTGTATGAAACAGCCTGATTCCCCAGTTGTTTGGAAGCTTTGCATGAATTCCTCGCTGTTCGAGCAGAAGGAAATTCAGTCGAAAACAGTCAGTGGACTGTGAGCTTCATGTGCATATCTATGTTCAAGAAACAGTTCTGTCCACAAGACATAGTAGTCAGTAGCTGCAGGAAATCTTCGGACTCTGCTATTTTGCTGGAATAAATAGAGCGGCGAAAAGCCCACACTCGCAGCTCATTGTCCTGCAAAGTTCAGATGCTGCTATGCTCCTGTTCATTCACTACTGATGGAAAATGATTTCAGTAGCATTTTGGTTAGGACACAACCCACAGCTCTGATATATCAGACACGTTCTGTTTAAAGATAGTGTTAGGGTTAGGGCTAGCATTAGGATTATGGTAAGGAATAGCTTTCTTATTAGGGTTAGCGTTAAGGTTAAGGATAGGGATAGGGTTAGGGTTAGGTTTAGGGTTAGGGATAGGGATAGGGATAGGGTTAGGGTTAGGGTTAGGGTTAGGGTTAGGGTTAAGGATAGGGTTAGGGTTAGGGTTAGGGTTAGGCTTAGGTTTAGGGATAGGGTTAGGGTTAGGGTTAGGTTTAGGAATTGGGTTAGCGATAGGGTTAGGGTTCGGGTGTGGGTTAATGTTACAGGTAGGGTAGGTCTAGGGCTAAAGCTCGATGAGGGCCGCAGTTAGAGGAAAGTGTGTCCTAGAAGATACTGTATTTCATAGCTGTCATAGTCCTGTGCTTTCATTGAGTCCGTTGATGACGAGAAAGCAATTCTGTAGATCCTTGCACTCAAACCCAGCAAGGTAATTGATAACAGAGCAAAATAGCTGATCATAAGTTCTGAAGAGGGTATGAGATCTGGTAGAAGGCGCTCATTTCCAATTCAACTGATATGAGCACATTGATCTAGTGCTGCGTTTTTGCTTAAAGCCACACTTCCCAGGAACATGTTCATTCCCGAGTAACTTGGCAGCTTTCAAACCGTTCACTCCTGTGCTGTGTGAGAGAAAGTCACTCGAGTCGAGTAAGGGGACTGCTAGCTGCACATGCGTTGCTACGTTGAAAACACTGTGTGGTCGAAGTGAGGTAGTAGGCTGTTGCTTCTCTTCTTCCTGGGGCTACGCTTTTCTGATGGAAAAAGTACCTAGGAGAAAACTCGACTGTGGAAGCTCCTTCCCCTGCAAGGATCACAAAGTGCTATGCCAGCATTCCCTCCTTTGCTGACGGGAAATCATTTCCGGAGCTCTTGGGCTATGACACGAGCCAGAGATCCTATATTGCAGCAAGGTACTTGGACAGGATGCTGACAAGAGTACGTACTGTGTGAGACACCACTGCTTTCATCTCCTACTGCAATGAGAACGTTGATAACACGTCAAATAGTGTGGATGGCTTTTGTTGAGAACACTTTTCGCACGACTTGATATAATCCCTGGATGATGCAGGGGAGCGCAAACTCTTCACTGCTGTATTGTCAGAGTGGAATGAATGCCCTGGTAGGCCCATGCGGTACTTTTCGCTCCTTCCTCCTTGAACGCTTCACGAACGGGTGGAGTCCGAGGGACGTAGTATAGTCTCCATAGTTTCTTAGGCTACAGTCTTCTTCTCCCATCACATCTACGACTGAGATGAGAACATTGAGAAGACGTTGAACACTGAGACGGCTTTGGAAAAAAACCCGCTTCCTACGAAATTCGTTGATTCCCGAGTGATTTTGAGGCGCAAACAAATCTTCACGGACGAATTATCTTCCCCTGGGAGCCCCACAGGCTACTCTGAGATTCATATTCCCTTAGATCTTCAGAGACTTGGAGTCCAAGTCACGTAGCATGGCCTAGCGGCCTTCCAACGTCCGGATACGCTTTCCTCCCAGCACGCACAATTTGGCGAAAACAGTGGTAGCCAGGCTTACTCTAGTTCCTAGTTGGCACAGGCCTGTGCTTCCGTTCACTCATTGGTTTTGGGGAACGTGATTCCGGAACTCTCTGGCTAGCAAAGTTACAGCCAGGATGGCCATACAGAAAACCCTGTGAAATGACGTTCTAAATCGGTGGGTGCTCTCAGCACCCCATACATTTCGCACTCTACTGAAACGAGTCCATCGACCTAGTGTTACCCGCTGGAGATGAAATTCGCTAATAAGGCCCTTGTATGAAACAGCCTGATTCCCCAGTTGTTTGGAAGCTTTGCATGAATTCCTCGCTGTTCGAGCAGAAGGAAATTCAGTCGAAAACAGTCAGTGGACTGTGAGCTTCATGTGCATATCTATGTTCAAGAAACAGTTCTGTCCACAAGACATAGTAGTCAGTAGCTGCAGGAAATCTTCGGACTCTGCTATTTTGCTGGAATAAATAGAGCGGCGAAAAGCCCACACTCGCAGCTCATTGTCCTGCAAAGTTCAGATGCTGCTATGCTCCTGTTCATTCACTACTGATGGAAAATGATTTCAGTAGCATTTTGGTTAGGACACAACCCACAGCTCTGATATATCAGACACGTTCTGTTTAAAGATAGTGTTAGGGTTAGGGCTAGCATTAGGATTATGGTAAGGAATAGCTTTCTTATTAGGGTTAGCGTTAAGGTTAAGGATAGGGATAGGGTTAGGGTTAGGTTTAGGGTTAGGGATAGGGATAGGGATAGGGTTAGGGTTAGGGTTAGGGTTAGGGTTAGGGTTAAGGATAGGGTTAGGGTTAGGGTTAGGGTTAGGCTTAGGTTTAGGGATAGGGTTAGGGTTAGGGTTAGGTTTAGGAATTGGGTTAGCGATAGGGTTAGGGTTCGGGTGTGGGTTAATGTTACAGGTAGGGTAGGTCTAGGGCTAAAGCTCGATGAGGGCCGCAGTTAGAGGAAAGTGTGTCCTAGAAGATAGTGTATTTCATAGCTGTCATAGTCCTGTGCTTTCATTGAGTCCGTTGATGACGAGAAAGCGATTCTGTAGATCCTTGCACTCAAACCCAGCAAGGTAATTGATAACAGAGCAAAATAGCTGATCATAAGTTCTGAAGAGGGTATGAGATATGGTAGAAGGCGCTCTTTTCCAATTCAACTGATATGAGCACATTGATCTAGTGCTGCGTTTTTGCTTAAAGCCACACTTCCCAGGAACATGTTCATTCCCGAGTAACTTGGCAGCTTTCAAACCGTTCACTCCTGTGCTGTGTGAGAGAAAGTCACTCGAGTCGAGTAAGGGGACTGCTAGCTGCACATGCGTTGCTACGTTGAAAACACTGTGTGGTCGAAGTGAGGTAGTAGGCTGTTGCTTCTCTTCTTCCTGGGGCTATGCTTTTCTGATGGAAAAAGTACCTAGGAGAAAACTCGACTGTGGAAGCTCCTTCCCCTGCAAGGATCACAAAGTGCTATGCCAGCATTCCCTCCTTTGCTGACGGGAAATCATTTCCGGAGCTCTTGGGCTATGACACGAGCCAGAGATCCTATATTGCAGCAAGGTACTTGGACAGGATGCTGACAAGAGTACGTACTGTGTGAGACACCACTGCTTTCATCTCCTACTGCAATGAGAACGTTGATAACACGTCAAATAGTGTGGATGGCTTTTGTTGAGAACACTTTTCGCACGACTTGATATAATCCCTGGATGATGCAGGGGAGCGCAAACTCTTCACTGCTGTATTGTCAGAGTGGAATGAATGCCCTGGTAGGCCCATGCGGTACTTTTCGCTCCTTCCTCCTTGAACGCTTCACGAACGGGTGGAGTCCGAGGGACGTAGTATAGTCTCCATAGTTTCTTAGGCTACAGTCTTCTTCTCCCATCACATCTACGACTGAGATGAGAACATTGAGAAGACGTTGAACACTGAGACGGCTTTGGAAAAAAACCCGCTTCCTACGAAATTCGTTGATTCCCGAGTGATTTTGAGGCGCAAACAAATCTTCACGGACGAATTATCTTCCCCTGGGAGCCCCACAGGCTACTCTGAGATTCATATTCCCTTAGATCTTCAGAGACTTGGAGTCCAAGTCACGTAGCATGGCCTAGCGGCCTTCCAACGTCCGGATACGCTTTCCTCCCAGCACGCACAATTTGGCGAAAACAGTGGTAGCCAGGCTTACTCTAGTTCCTAGTTGGCACAGGCCTGTGCTTCCGTTCACTCATTGGTTTTGGGGAACGTGATTCCGGAACTCTCTGGCTAGCAAAGTTACAGCCAGGATGGCCATACAGAAAACCCTGTGAAATGACGTTCTAAATCGGTGGGTGCTCTCAGCACCCCATACATTTCGCACTCTTTGAAACGAGTCCATCGACCTAGTGTTACCCGCTGGAGATGAAATTCGCTAATAAGGCCCTTGTATGAAACAGCCTGATTCCCCAGTTGTTTGGAAGCTTTGCATGAATTCCTCGCTGTTCGAGCAGAAGGAAATTCAGTCGAAAACAGTCAGTGGACTGTGAGCTTCATGTGCATATCTATGTTCAAGAAACAGTTCTGTCCACAAGACATAGTAGTCAGTAGCTGCAGGAAATCTTCGGGCTCTGCTATTTTGCTGGAATAAATAGAGCGGCGAAAAGCCCACACTCGCAGCTCATTGTCCTGCAAAGTTCAGATGCTGCTATGCTCCTGTTCATTCACTACTGATGGAAAATGATTTCAGTAGCATTTTGGTTAGGACACAACCCACAGCTCTGATATATCAGACACGTTCTGTTTAAAGATAGTGTTAGGGTTAGGGCTAGCATTAGGATTATGGTAAGGAATAGCTTTCTTATTAGGGTTAGCGTTAAGGTTAAGGATAGGGATAGGGTTAGGGTTAGGTTTAGGGTTAGGGATAGGGATAGGGATAGGGTTAGGGTTAGGGTTAGGGTTAGGGTTAGGGTTAAGGATAGGGTTAGGGTTAGGGTTAGGGTTAGGCTTAGGTTTAGGGATAGGGTTAGGGTTAGGGTTAGGTTTAGGAATTGGGTTAGCGATAGGGTTAGGGTTCGGGTGTGGGTTAATGTTACAGGTAGGGTAGGTCTAGGGCTAAAGCTCGATGAGGGCCGCAGTTAGAGGAAAGTGTGTCCTAGAAGATACTGTATTTCATAGCTGTCATAGTCCTGTGCTTTCATTGAGTCCGTTGATGACGAGAAAGCAATTCTGTAGATCCTTGCACTCAAACCCAGCAAGGTAATTGATAACAGAGCAAAATAGCTGATCATAAGTTCTGAAGAGGGTATGAGATCTGGTAGAAGGCGCTCATTTCCAATTCAACTGATATGAGCACATTGATCTAGTGCTGCGTTTTTGCTTAAAGCCACACTTCCCAGGAACATGTTCATTCCCGAGTAACTTGGCAGCTTTCAAACCGTTCACTCCTGTGCTGTGTGAGAGAAAGTCACTCGAGTCGAGTAAGGGGACTGCTAGCTGCACATGCGTTGCTACGTTGAAAACACTGTGTGGTCGAAGTGAGGTAGTAGGCTGTTGCTTCTCTTCTTCCTGGGGCTACGCTTTTCTGATGGAAAAAGTACCTAGGAGAAAACTCGACTGTGGAAGCTCCTTCCCCTGCAAGGATCACAAAGTGCTATGCCAGCATTCCCTCCTTTGCTGACGGGAAATCATTTCCGGAGCTCTTGGGCTATGACACGAGCCAGAGATCCTATATTGCAGCAAGGTACTTGGACAGGATGCTGACAAGAGTACGTACTGTGTGAGACACCACTGCTTTCATCTCCTACTGCAATGAGAACGTTGATAACACGTCAAATAGTGTGGATGGCTTTTGTTGAGAACACTTTTCGCACGACTTGATATAATCCCTGGATGATGCAGGGGAGCGCAAACTCTTCACTGCTGTATTGTCAGAGTGGAATGAATGCCCTGGTAGGCCCATGCGGTACTTTTCGCTCCTTCCTCCTTGAACGCTTCACGAACGGGTGGAGTCCGAGGGACGTAGTATAGTCTCCATAGTTTCTTAGGCTACAGTCTTCTTCTCCCATCACATCTACGACTGAGATGAGAACATTGAGAAGACGTTGAACACTGAGACGGCTTTGGAAAAAAACCCGCTTCCTACGAAATTCGTTGATTCCCGAGTGATTTTGAGGCGCAAACAAATCTTCACGGACGAATTATCTTCCCCTGGGAGCCCCACAGGCTACTCTGAGATTCATATTCCCTTAGATCTTCAGAGACTTGGAGTCCAAGTCACGTAGCATGGCCTAGCGGCCTTCCAACGTCCGGATACGCTTTCCTCCCAGCACGCACAATTTGGCGAAAACAGTGGTAGCCAGGCTTACTCTAGTTCCTAGTTGGCACAGGCCTGTGCTTCCGTTCACTCATTGGTTTTGGGGAACGTGATTCCGGAACTCTCTGGCTAGCAAAGTTACAGCCAGGATGGCCATACAGAAAACCCTGTGAAATGACGTTCTAAATCGGTGGGTGCTCTCAGCACCCCATACATTTCGCACTCTACTGAAACGAGTCCATCGACCTAGTGTTACCCGCTGGAGATGAAATTCGCTAATAAGGCCCTTGTATGAAACAGCCTGATTCCCCAGTTGTTTGGAAGCTTTGCATGAATTCCTCGCTGTTCGAGCAGAAGGAAATTCAGTCGAAAACAGTCAGTGGACTGTGAGCTTCATGTGCATATCTATGTTCAAGAAACAGTTCTGTCCACAAGACATAGTAGTCAGTAGCTGCAGGAAATCTTCGGACTCTGCTATTTTGCTGGAATAAATAGAGCGGCGAAAAGCCCACACTCGCAGCTCATTGTCCTGCAAAGTTCAGATGCTGCTATGCTCCTGTTCATTCACTACTGATGGAAAATGATTTCAGTAGCATTTTGGTTAGGACACAACCCACAGCTCTGATATATCAGACACGTTCTGTTTAAAGATAGTGTTAGGGTTAGGGCTAGCATTAGGATTATGGTAAGGAATAGCTTTCTTATTAGGGTTAGCGTTAAGGTTAAGGATAGGGATAGGGTTAGGGTTAGGTTTAGGGTTAGGGATAGGGATAGGGATAGGGTTAGGGTTAGGGTTAGGGTTAGGGTTAGGGTTAAGGATAGGGTTAGGGTTAGGGTTAGGGTTAGGCTTAGGTTTAGGGATAGGGTTAGGGTTAGGGTTAGGTTTAGGAATTGGGTTAGCGATAGGGTTAGGGTTCGGGTGTGGGTTAATGTTACAGGTAGGGTAGGTCTAGGGCTAAAGCTCGATGAGGGCCGCAGTTAGAGGAAAGTGTGTCCTAGAAGATACTGTATTTCATAGCTGTCATAGTCCTGTGCTTTCATTGAGTCCGTTGATGACGAGAAAGCAATTCTGTAGATCCTTGCACTCAAACCCAGCAAGGTAATTGATAACAGAGCAAAATAGCTGATCATAAGTTCTGAAGAGGGTATGAGATCTGGTAGAAGGCGCTCATTTCCAATTCAACTGATATGAGCACATTGATCTAGTGCTGCGTTTTTGCTTAAAGCCACACTTCCCAGGAACATGTTCATTCCCGAGTAACTTGGCAGCTTTCAAACCGTTCACTCCTGTGCTGTGTGAGAGAAAGTCACTCGAGTCGAGTAAGGGGACTGCTAGCTGCACATGCGTTGCTACGTTGAAAACACTGTGTGGTCGAAGTGAGGTAGTAGGCTGTTGCTTCTCTTCTTCCTGGGGCTACGCTTTTCTGATGGAAAAAGTACCTAGGAGAAAACTCGACTGTGGAAGCTCCTTCCCCTGCAAGGATCACAAAGTGCTATGCCAGCATTCCCTCCTTTGCTGACGGGAAATCATTTCCGGAGCTCTTGGGCTATGACACGAGCCAGAGATCCTATATTGCAGCAAGGTACTTGGACAGGATGCTGACAAGAGTACGTACTGTGTGAGACACCACTGCTTTCATCTCCTACTGCAATGAGAACGTTGATAACACGTCAAATAGTGTGGATGGCTTTTGTTGAGAACACTTTTCGCACGACTTGATATAATCCCTGGATGATGCAGGGGAGCGCAAACTCTTCACTGCTGTATTGTCAGAGTGGAATGAATGCCCTGGTAGGCCCATGCGGTACTTTTCGCTCCTTCCTCCTTGAACGCTTCACGAACGGGTGGAGTCCGAGGGACGTAGTATAGTCTCCATAGTTTCTTAGGCTACAGTCTTCTTCTCCCATCACATCTACGACTGAGATGAGAACATTGAGAAGACGTTGAACACTGAGACGGCTTTGGAAAAAAACCCGCTTCCTACGAAATTCGTTGATTCCCGAGTGATTTTGAGGCGCAAACAAATCTTCACGGACGAATTATCTTCCCCTGGGAGCCCCACAGGCTACTCTGAGATTCATATTCCCTTAGATCTTCAGAGACTTGGAGTCCAAGTCACGTAGCATGGCCTAGCGGCCTTCCAACGTCCGGATACGCTTTCCTCCCAGCACGCACAATTTGGCGAAAACAGTGGTAGCCAGGCTTACTCTAGTTCCTAGTTGGCACAGGCCTGTGCTTCCGTTCACTCATTGGTTTTGGGGAACGTGATTCCGGAACTCTCTGGCTAGCAAAGTTACAGCCAGGATGGCCATACAGAAAACCCTGTGAAATGACGTTCTAAATCGGTGGGTGCTCTCAGCACCCCATACATTTCGCACTCTACTGAAACGAGTCCATCGACCTAGTGTTACCCGCTGGAGATGAAATTCGCTAATAAGGCCCTTGTATGAAACAGCCTGATTCCCCAGTTGTTTGGAAGCTTTGCATGAATTCCTCGCTGTTCGAGCAGAAGGAAATTCAGTCGAAAACAGTCAGTGGACTGTGAGCTTCATGTGCATATCTATGTTCAAGAAACAGTTCTGTCCACAAGACATAGTAGTCAGTAGCTGCAGGAAATCTTCGGACTCTGCTATTTTGCTGGAATAAATAGAGCGGCGAAAAGCCCACACTCGCAGCTCATTGTCCTGCAAAGTTCAGATGCTGCTATGCTCCTGTTCATTCACTACTGATGGAAAATGATTTCAGTAGCATTTTGGTTAGGACACAACCCACAGCTCTGATATATCAGACACGTTCTGTTTAAAGATAGTGTTAGGGTTAGGGCTAGCATTAGGATTATGGTAAGGAATAGCTTTCTTATTAGGGTTAGCGTTAAGGTTAAGGATAGGGATAGGGTTAGGGTTAGGTTTAGGGTTAGGGATAGGGATAGGGATAGGGTTAGGGTTAGGGTTAGGGTTAGGGTTAGGGTTAAGGATAGGGTTAGGGTTAGGGTTAGGGTTAGGCTTAGGTTTAGGGATAGGGTTAGGGTTAGGGTTAGGTTTAGGAATTGGGTTAGCGATAGGGTTAGGGTTCGGGTGTGGGTTAATGTTACAGGTAGGGTAGGTCTAGGGCTAAAGCTCGATGAGGGCCGCAGTTAGAGGAAAGTGTGTCCTAGAAGATAGTGTATTTCATAGCTGTCATAGTCCTGTGCTTTCATTGAGTCCGTTGATGACGAGAAAGCGATTCTGTAGATCCTTGCACTCAAACCCAGCAAGGTAATTGATAACAGAGCAAAATAGCTGATCATAAGTTCTGAAGAGGGTATGAGATATGGTAGAAGGCGCTCTTTTCCAATTCAACTGATATGAGCACATTGATCTAGTGCTGCGTTTTTGCTTAAAGCCACACTTCCCAGGAACATGTTCATTCCCGAGTAACTTGGCAGCTTTCAAACCGTTCACTCCTGTGCTGTGTGAGAGAAAGTCACTCGAGTCGAGTAAGGGGACTGCTAGCTGCACATGCGTTGCTACGTTGAAAACACTGTGTGGTCGAAGTGAGGTAGTAGGCTGTTGCTTCTCTTCTTCCTGGGGCTATGCTTTTCTGATGGAAAAAGTACCTAGGAGAAAACTCGACTGTGGAAGCTCCTTCCCCTGCAAGGATCACAAAGTGCTATGCCAGCATTCCCTCCTTTGCTGACGGGAAATCATTTCCGGAGCTCTTGGGCTATGACACGAGCCAGAGATCCTATATTGCAGCAAGGTACTTGGACAGGATGCTGACAAGAGTACGTACTGTGTGAGACACCACTGCTTTCATCTCCTACTGCAATGAGAACGTTGATAACACGTCAAATAGTGTGGATGGCTTTTGTTGAGAACACTTTTCGCACGACTTGATATAATCCCTGGATGATGCAGGGGAGCGCAAACTCTTCACTGCTGTATTGTCAGAGTGGAATGAATGCCCTGGTAGGCCCATGCGGTACTTTTCGCTCCTTCCTCCTTGAACGCTTCACGAACGGGTGGAGTCCGAGGGACGTAGTATAGTCTCCATAGTTTCTTAGGCTACAGTCTTCTTCTCCCATCACATCTACGACTGAGATGAGAACATTGAGAAGACGTTGAACACTGAGACGGCTTTGGAAAAAAACCCGCTTCCTACGAAATTCGTTGATTCCCGAGTGATTTTGAGGCGCAAACAAATCTTCACGGACGAATTATCTTCCCCTGGGAGCCCCACAGGCTACTCTGAGATTCATATTCCCTTAGATCTTCAGAGACTTGGAGTCCAAGTCACGTAGCATGGCCTAGCGGCCTTCCAACGTCCGGATACGCTTTCCTCCCAGCACGCACAATTTGGCGAAAACAGTGGTAGCCAGGCTTACTCTAGTTCCTAGTTGGCACAGGCCTGTGCTTCCGTTCACTCATTGGTTTTGGGGAACGTGATTCCGGAACTCTCTGGCTAGCAAAGTTACAGCCAGGATGGCCATACAGAAAACCCTGTGAAATGACGTTCTAAATCGGTGGGTGCTCTCAGCACCCCATACATTTCGCACTCTTTGAAACGAGTCCATCGACCTAGTGTTACCCGCTGGAGATGAAATTCGCTAATAAGGCCCTTGTATGAAACAGCCTGATTCCCCAGTTGTTTGGAAGCTTTGCATGAATTCCTCGCTGTTCGAGCAGAAGGAAATTCAGTCAAAAACAGTCAGTGGACTGTGAGCTTCATGTGCATATCTATGTTCAAGAAACAGTTCTGTCCACAAGACATAGTAGTCAGTAGCTGCAGGAAATCTTCGGGCTCTGCTATTTTGCTGGAATAAATAGAGCGGCGAAAAGCCCACACTCGCAGCTCATTGTCCTGCAAAGTTCAGATGCTGCTATGCTCCTGTTCATTCACTACTGATGGAAAATGATTTCAGTAGCATTTTGGTTAGGACACAACCCACAGCTCTGATATATCAGACACGTTCTGTTTAAAGATAGTGTTAGGGTTAGGGCTAGCATTAGGATTATGGTAAGGAATAGCTTTCTTATTAGGGTTAGCGTTAAGGTTAAGGATAGGGATAGGGTTAGGGTTAGGTTTAGGGTTAGGGATAGGGATAGGGATAGGGTTAGGGTTAGGGTTAGGGTTAGGGTTAGGGTTAAGGATAGGGTTAGGGTTAGGGTTAGGGTTAGGCTTAGGTTTAGGGATAGGGTTAGGGTTAGGGTTAGGTTTAGGAATTGGGTTAGCGATAGGGTTAGGGTTCGGGTGTGGGTTAATGTTACAGGTAGGGTAGGTCTAGGGCTAAAGCTCGATGAGGGCCGCAGTTAGAGGAAAGTGTGTCCTAGAAGATACTGTATTTCATAGCTGTCATAGTCCTGTGCTTTCATTGAGTCCGTTGATGACGAGAAAGCAATTCTGTAGATCCTTGCACTCAAACCCAGCAAGGTAATTGATAACAGAGCAAAATAGCTGATCATAAGTTCTGAAGAGGGTATGAGATCTGGTAGAAGGCGCTCATTTCCAATTCAACTGATATGAGCACATTGATCTAGTGCTGCGTTTTTGCTTAAAGCCACACTTCCCAGGAACATGTTCATTCCCGAGTAACTTGGCAGCTTTCAAACCGTTCACTCCTGTGCTGTGTGAGAGAAAGTCACTCGAGTCGAGTAAGGGGACTGCTAGCTGCACATGCGTTGCTACGTTGAAAACACTGTGTGGTCGAAGTGAGGTAGTAGGCTGTTGCTTCTCTTCTTCCTGGGGCTACGCTTTTCTGATGGAAAAAGTACCTAGGAGAAAACTCGACTGTGGAAGCTCCTTCCCCTGCAAGGATCACAAAGTGCTATGCCAGCATTCCCTCCTTTGCTGACGGGAAATCATTTCCGGAGCTCTTGGGCTATGACACGAGCCAGAGATCCTATATTGCAGCAAGGTACTTGGACAGGATGCTGACAAGAGTACGTACTGTGTGAGACACCACTGCTTTCATCTCCTACTGCAATGAGAACGTTGATAACACGTCAAATAGTGTGGATGGCTTTTGTTGAGAACACTTTTCGCACGACTTGATATAATCCCTGGATGATGCAGGGGAGCGCAAACTCTTCACTGCTGTATTGTCAGAGTGGAATGAATGCCCTGGTAGGCCCATGCGGTACTTTTCGCTCCTTCCTCCTTGAACGCTTCACGAACGGGTGGAGTCCGAGGGACGTAGTATAGTCTCCATAGTTTCTTAGGCTACAGTCTTCTTCTCCCATCACATCTACGACTGAGATGAGAACATTGAGAAGACGTTGAACACTGAGACGGCTTTGGAAAAAAACCCGCTTCCTACGAAATTCGTTGATTCCCGAGTGATTTTGAGGCGCAAACAAATCTTCACGGACGAATTATCTTCCCCTGGGAGCCCCACAGGCTACTCTGAGATTCATATTCCCTTAGATCTTCAGAGACTTGGAGTCCAAGTCACGTAGCATGGCCTAGCGGCCTTCCAACGTCCGGATACGCTTTCCTCCCAGCACGCACAATTTGGCGAAAACAGTGGTAGCCAGGCTTACTCTAGTTCCTAGTTGGCACAGGCCTGTGCTTCCGTTCACTCATTGGTTTTGGGGAACGTGATTCCGGAACTCTCTGGCTAGCAAAGTTACAGCCAGGATGGCCATACAGAAAACCCTGTGAAATGACGTTCTAAATCGGTGGGTGCTCTCAGCACCCCATACATTTCGCACTCTACTGAAACGAGTCCATCGACCTAGTGTTACCCGCTGGAGATGAAATTCGCTAATAAGGCCCTTGTATGAAACAGCCTGATTCCCCAGTTGTTTGGAAGCTTTGCATGAATTCCTCGCTGTTCGAGCAGAAGGAAATTCAGTCGAAAACAGTCAGTGGACTGTGAGCTTCATGTGCATATCTATGTTCAAGAAACAGTTCTGTCCACCAGACATAGTAGTCAGTAGCTGCAGGAAATCTTCGGGCTCTGCTATTTTGCTGGAATAAATAGAGCGGCGAAAAGCCCACACTCGCAGCTCATTGTCCTGCAAAGTTCAGATGCTGCTATGCTCCTGTTCATTCACTACTGATGGAAAATGATTTCAGTAGCATTTTGGTTAGGACACAACCCACAGCTCTGATATATCAGACACGTTCTGTTTAAAGATAGTGTTAGGGTTAGGGCTAGCATTAGGATTATGGTAAGGAATAGCTTTCTTATTAGGGTTAGCGTTAAGGTTAAGGATAGGGATAGGGTTAGGGTTAGGTTTAGGGTTAGGGATAGGGATAGGGATAGGGTTAGGGTTAGGTTTAGGGTTAGGGTTAGGGTTAAGGATAGGGTTAGGGTTAGGGTTAGGGTTAGGCTTAGGTTTAGGGATAGGGTTAGGGTTAGGGTTAGGTTTAGGAATTGGGTTAGCGATAGGGTTAGGGTTCGGGTGTGGGTTAATGTTACAGGTAGGGTAGGTCTAGGGCTAAAGCTCGATGAGGGCCGCAGTTAGAGGAAAGTGTGTCCTAGAAGATACTGTATTTCATAGCTGTCATAGTCCTGTGCTTTCATTGAGTCCGTTGATGACGAGAAAGCGATTCTGTAGATCCTTGCACTCAAACCCAGCAAGGTAATTGATAACAGAGCAAAATAGCTGATCATAAGTTCTGAAGAGGGTATGAGATCTGGTAGAAGGCGCTCATTTCCAATTCAACTGATATGAGCACATTGATCTAGTGCTGCGTTTTTGCTTAAAGCCACACTTCCCAGGAACATGTTCATTCCCGAGTAACTTGGCAGCTTTCAAACCGTTCACTCCTGTGCTGTGTGAGAGAAAGTCACTCGAGTCGAGTAAGGGGACTGCTAGCTGCACATGCGTTGCTACGTTGAAAACACTGTGTGGTCGAAGTGAGGTAGTAGGCTGTTGCTTCTCTTCTTCCTGGGGCTATGCTTTTCTGATGGAAAAAGTACCTAGGAGAAAACTCGACTGTGGAAGCTCCTTCCCCTGCAAGGATCACAAAGTGCTATGCCAGCATTCCCTCCTTTGCTGACGGGAAATCATTTCCGGAGCTCTTGGGCTATGACACGAGCCAGAGATCCTATATTGCAGCAAGGTACTTGGACAGGATGCTGACAAGAGTACGTACTGTGTGAGACACCACTGCTTTCATCTCCTACTGCAATGAGAACGTTGATAACACGTCAAATAGTGTGGATGGCTTTTGTTGAGAACACTTTTCGCACGACTTGATATAATCCCTGGATGATGCAGGGGAGCGCAAACTCTTCACTGCTGTATTGTCAGAGTGGAATGAATGCCCTGGTAGGCCCATGCGGTACTTTTCGCTCCTTCCTCCTTGAACGCTTCACGAACGGGTGGAGTCCGAGGGACGTAGTATAGTCTCCATAGTTTCTTAGGCTACAGTCTTCTTCTCCCATCACATCTACGACTGAGATGAGAACATTGAGAAGACGTTGAACACTGAGACGGCTTTGGAAAAAAACCCGCTTCCTACGAAATTCGTTGATTCCCGAGTGATTTTGAGGCGCAAACAAATCTTCACGGACGAATTATCTTCCCCTGGGAGCCCCACAGGCTACTCTGAGATTCATATTCCCTTAGATCTTCAGAGACTTGGAGTCCAAGTCACGTAGCATGGCCTAGCGGCCTTCCAACGTCCGGATACGCTTTCCTCCCAGCACGCACAATTTGGCGAAAACAGTGGTAGCCAGGCTTACTCTAGTTCCTAGTTGGCACAGGCCTGTGCTTCCGTTCACTCATTGGTTTTGGGGAACGTGATTCCGGAACTCTCTGGCTAGCAAAGTTACAGCCAGGATGGCCATACAGAAAACCCTGTGAAATGACGTTCTAAATCGGTGGGTGCTCTCAGCACCCCATACATTTCGCACTCTACTGAAACGAGTCCATCGACCTAGTGTTACCCGCTGGAGATGAAATTCGCTAATAAGGCCCTTGTATGAAACAGCCTGATTCCCCAGTTGTTTGGAAGCTTTGCATGAATTCCTCGCTGTTCGAGCAGAAGGAAATTCAGTCGAAAACAGTCAGTGGACTGTGAGCTTCATGTGCATATCTATGTTCAAGAAACAGTTCTGTCCACAAGACATAGTAGTCAGTAGCTGCAGGAAATCTTCGGGCTCTGCTATTTTGCTGGAATAAATAGAGCGGCGAAAAGCCCACACTCGCAGCTCATTGTCCTGCAAAGTTCAGATGCTGCTATGCTCCTGTTCATTCACTACTGATGGAAAATGATTTCAGTAGCATTTTGGTTAGGACACAACCCACAGCTCTGATATATCAGACACGTTCTGTTTAAAGATAGTGTTAGGGTTAGGGCTAGCATTAGGATTATGGTAAGGAATAGCTTTCTTATTAGGGTTAGCGTTAAGGTTAAGGATAGGGATAGGGTTAGGGTTAGGTTTAGGGTTAGGGATAGGGATAGGGATAGGGTTAGGGTTAGGGTTAGGGTTAGGGTTAAGGATAGGGTTAGGGTTAGGGTTAGGGTTAGGCTTAGGTTTAGGGATAGGGTTAGGGTTAGGGTTAGGTTTAGGAATTGGGTTAGCGATAGGGTTAGGGTTCGGGTGTGGGTTAATGTTACAGGTAGGGTAGGTCTAGGGCTAAAGCTCGATGAGGGCCGCAGTTAGAGGAAAGTGTGTCCTAGAAGATAGTGTATTTCATAGCTGTCATAGTCCTGTGCTTTCATTGAGTCCGTTGATGACGAGAAAGCGATTCTGTAGATCCTTGCACTCAAACCCAGCAAGGTAATTGATAACAGAGCAAAATAGCTGATCATAAGTTCTGAAGAGGGTATGAGATCTGGTAGAAGGCGCTCATTTCCAATTCAACTGATATGAGCACATTGATCTAGTGCTGCGTTTTTGCTTAAAGCCACACTTCCCAGGAACATGTTCATTCCCGAGTAACTTGGCAGCTTTCAAACCGTTCACTCCTGTGCTGTGTGAGAGAAAGTCACTCGAGTCGAGTAAGGGGACTGCTAGCTGCACATGCGTTGCTACGTTGAAAACACTGTGTGGTCGAAGTGAGGTAGTAGGCTGTTGCTTCTCTTCTTCCTGGGGCTACGCTTTTCTGATGGAAAAAGTACCTAGGAGAAAACTCGACTGTGGAAGCTCCTTCCCCTGCAAGGATCACAAAGTGCTATGCCAGCATTCCCTCCTTTGCTGACGGGAAATCATTTCCGGAGCTCTTGGGCTATGACACGAGCCAGAGATCCTATATTGCAGCAAGGTACTTGGACAGGATGCTGACAAGAGTACGTACTGTGTGAGACACCACTGCTTTCATCTCCTACTGCAATGAGAACGTTGATAACACGTCAAATAGTGTGGATGGCTTTTGTTGAGAACACTTTTCGCACGACTTGATATAATCCCTGGATGATGCAGGGGAGCGCAAACTCTTCACTGCTGTATTGTCAGAGTGGAATGAATGCCCTGGTAGGCCCATGCGGTACTTTTCGCTCCTTCCTCCTTGAACGCTTCACGAACGGGTGGAGTCCGAGGGACGTAGTATAGTCTCCATAGTTTCTTAGGCTACAGTCTTCTTCTCCCATCACATCTACGACTGAGATGAGAACATTGAGAAGACGTTGAACACTGAGACGGCTTTGGAAAAAAACCCGCTTCCTACGAAATTCGTTGATTCCCGAGTGATTTTGAGGCGCAAACAAATCTTCACGGACGAATTATCTTCCCCTGGGAGCCCCACAGGCTTCTCTGAGATTCATATTCCCTTAGATCTTCAGAGACTTGGAGTCCAAGTCACGTAGCATGGCCTAGCGGCCTTCCAACGTCCGGATACGCTTTCCTCCCAGCACGCACAATTTGGCGAAAACAGTGGTAGCCAGGCTTACTCTAGTTCCTAGTTGGCACAGGCCTGTGCTTCCGTTCACTCATTGGTTTTGGGGAACGTGATTCCGGAACTCTCTGGCTAGCAAAGTTACAGCCAGGATGGCCATACAGAAAACCCTGTGAAATGACGTTCTAAATCGGTGGGTGCTCTCAGCACCCCATACATTTCGCACTCTACTGAAACGAGTCCATCGACCTAGTGTTACCCGCTGGAGATGAAATTCGCTAATAAGGCCCTTGTATGAAACAGCCTGATTCCCCAGTTGTTTGGAAGCTTTGCATGAATTCCTCGCTGTTCGAGCAGAAGGAAATTCAGTCGAAAACAGTCAGTGGACTGTGAGCTTCATGTGCATATCTATGTTCAAGAAACAGTTCTGTCCACAAGACATAGTAGTCAGTAGCTGCAGGAAATCTTCGGGCTCTGCTATTTTGCTGGAATAAATAGAGCGGCGAAAAGCCCACACTCGCAGCTCATTGTCCTGCAAAGTTCAGATGCTGCTATGCTCCTGTTCATTCACTACTGATGGAAAATGATTTCAGTAGCATTTTGGTTAGGACACAACCCACAGCTCTGATATATCAGACACGTTCTGTTTAAAGATAGGGTTAGGGTTAGGGCTAGCATTAGGATTATGGTAAGGAATAGCTTTCTTATTAGGGTTAGCGTTAAGGTTAAGGATAGGGATAGGGTTAGGGTTAGGTTTAGGGTTAGGGATAGGGATAGGGATAGGGTTAGGGTTAGGGTTAGGGTTAGGGTTAGGGTTAGGGTTAAGGATAGGGTTAGGGTTAGGGTTAGGGTTAGGCTTAGGTTTAGGGATAGGGTTAGGGTTAGGGTTAGGTTTAGGAATTGGGTTAGCGATAGGGTTAGGGTTCGGGTGTGGGTTAATGTTACAGGTAGGGTAGGTCTAGGGCTAAAGCTCGATGAGGGCCGCAGTTAGAGGAAAGTGTGTCCTAGAAGATAGTGTATTTCATAGCTGTCATAGTCCTGTGCTTTCATTGAGTCCGTTGATGACGAGAAAGCGATTCTGTAGATCCTTGCACTCAAACCCAGCAAGGTAATTGATAACAGAGCAAAATAGCTGATCATAAGTTCTGAAGAGGGTATGAGATCTGGTAGAAGGCGCTCATTTCCAATTCAACTGATATGAGCACATTGATCTAGTGCTGCGTTTTTGCTTAAAGCCACACTTCCCAGGAACATGTTCATTCCCGAGTAACTTGGCAGCTTTCAAACCGTTCACTCCTGTGCTGTGTGAGAGAAAGTCACTCGAGTCGAGTAAGGGGACTGCTAGCTGCACATGCGTTGCTACGTTGAAAACACTGTGTGGTCAAAGTGAGGTAGTAGGCTGTTGCTTCTCTTCTTCCTGGGGCTACGCTTTTCTGATGGAAAAAGTACCTAGGAGAAAACTCGACTGTGGAAGCTCCTTCCCCTGCAAGGATCACAAAGTGCTATGCCAGCATTCCCTCCTTTGCTGACGGGAAATCATTTCCGGAGCTCTTGGGCTATGACACGAGCCAGAGATCCTATATTGCAGCAAGGTACTTGGACAGGATGCTGACAAGAGTATGTACTGTGTGAGACACCACTGCTTTCATCTCCTACTGCAATGAGAACGTTGATAACACGTCAAATAGTGTGGATGGCTTTTGTTGAGAACACTTTTCGCACGACTTGATATAATCCCTGGATGATGCAGGGGAGCGCAAACTCTTCACTGCTGTATTGTCAGAGTGGAATGAATGCCCTGGTAGGCCCATGCGGTACTTTTCGCTCCTTCCTCCTTGAACGCTTCACGAACGGGTGGAGTCCGAGGGACGTAGTATAGTCTCCATAGTTTCTTAGGCTACAGTCTTCTTCTCCCATCACATCTACGACTGAGATGAGAACATTGAGAAGACGTTGAACACTGAGACGGCTTTGGAAAAAAACCCGCTTCCTACGAAATTCGTTGATTCCCGAGTGATTTTGAGGCGCAAACAAATCTTCACGGACGAATTATCTTCCCCTGGGAGCCCCACAGGCTACTCTGAGATTCATATTCCCTTAGATCTTCAGAGACTTGGAGTCCAAGTCACGTAGCATGGCCTAGCGGCCTTCCAACGTCCGGATACGCTTTCCTCCCAGCACGCACAATTTGGCGAAAACAGTGGTAGCCAGGCTTACTCTAGTTCCTAGTTGGCACAGGCCTGTGCTTCCGTTCACTCATTGGTTTTGGGGAACGTGATTCCGGAACTCTCTGGCTAGCAAAGTTACAGCCAGGATGGCCATACAGAAAACCCTGTGAAATGACGTTCTAAATCGGTGGGTTCTCTCAGCACCCCATACATTTCGCACTCTACTGAAACGAGTCCATCGACCTAGTGTTACCCGCTGGAGATGAAATTCGCTAATAAGGCCCTTGTATGAAACAGCCTGATTCCCCAGTTGTTTGGAAGCTTTGCATGAATTCCTCGCTGTTCGAGCAGAAGGAAATTCAGTCGAAAACAGTCAGTGGACTGTGAGCTTCATGTGCATATCTATGTTCGAGAAACAGTTCTGTCCACAAGACATAGTAGTCAGTAGCTGCAGGAAATCTTCGGGCTCTGCTATTTTGCTGGAATAAATAGAGCGGCGAAAAGCCCACACTCGCAGCTCATTGTCCTGCAAAGTTCAGATGCTGCTATGCTCCTGTTCATTCACTACTGATGGAAAATGATTTCAGTAGCATTTTGGTTAGGACACAACCCACAGCTCTGATATATCAGACACGTTCTGTTTAAAGATAGTGTTAGGGTTAGGGCTAGCATTAGGATTATGGTAAGGAATAGCTTTCTTATTAGGGTTAGCGTTAAGGTTAAGGATAGGGATAGGGTTAGGGTTAGGTTTAGGGTTAGGGATAGGGATAGGGATAGGGTTAGGGTTAGGGTTAGGGTTAGGGTTAGGGTTAAGGATAGGGTTAGGGTTAGGGTTAGGGTTAGGCTTAGGTTTAGGGATAGGGTTAGGGTTAGGGTTAGGTTTAGGAATTGGGTTAGCGATAGGGTTAGGGTTCGGGTGTGGGTTAATGTTACAGGTAGGGTAGGTCTAGGGCTAAAGCTCGATGAGGGCCGCAGTTAGAGGAAAGTGTGTCCTAGAAGATAGTGTATTTCATAGCTGTCATAGTCCTGTGCTTTCATTGAGTCCGTTGATGACGAGAAAGCGATTCTGTAGATCCTTGCACTCAAACCCAGCAAGGTAATTGATAACAGAGCAAAATAGCTGATCATAAGTTCTGAAGAGGGTATGAGATCTGGTAGAAGGCGCTCATTTCCAATTCAACTGATATGAGCACATTGATCTAGTGCTGCGTTTTTGCTTAAAGCCACACTTCCCAGGAACATGTTCATTCCCGAGTAACTTGGCAGCTTTCAAACCGTTCACTCCTGTGCTGTGTGAGAGAAAGTCACTCGAGTCGAGTAAGGGGACTGCTAGCTGCACATGCGTTGCTACGTTGAAAACACTGTGTGGTCGAAGTGAGGTAGTAGGCTGTTGCTTCTCTTCTTCCTGGGGCTACGCTTTTCTGATGGAAAAAGTACCTAGGAGAAAACTCGACTGTGGAAGCTCCTTCCCCTGCAAGGATCACAAAGTGCTATGCCAGCATTCCCTCCTTTGCTGACGGGAAATCATTTCCGGAGCTCTTGGGCTATGACACGAGCCAGAGATCCTATATTGCAGCAAGGTACTTGGACAGGATGCTGACAAGAGTATGTACTGTGTGAGACACCACTGCTTTCATCTCCTACTGCAATGAGAACGTTGATAACACGTCAAATAGTGTGGATGGCTTTTGTTGAGAACACTTTTCGCACGACTTGATATAATCCCTGGATGATGCAGGGGAGCGCAAACTCTTCACTGCTGTATTGTCAGAGTGGAATGAATGCCCTGGTAGGCCCATGCGGTACTTTTCGCTCCTTCCTCCTTGAACGCTTCACGAACGGGTGGAGTCCGAGGGACGTAGTATAGTCTCCATAGTTTCTTAGGCTACAGTCTTCTTCTCCCATCACATCTACGACTGAGATGAGAACATTGAGAAGACGTTGAACACTGAGACGGCTTTGGAAAAAAACCCGCTTCCTACGAAATTCGTTGATTCCCGAGTGATTTTGAGGGGCAAACAAATCTTCACGGACGAATTATCTTCCCCTGGGAGCCCCACAGGCTACTCTGAGATTCATATTCCCTTAGATCTTCAGAGACTTGGAGTCCAAGTCACGTAGCATGGCCTAGCGGCCTTCCAACGTCCGGATACGCTTTCCTCCCAGCACGCACAATTTGGCGAAAACAGTGGTAGCCAGGCTTACTCTAGTTCCTAGTAGGCACAGGCCTGTGCTTCCGTTCACTCATTGGTTTTGGGGAACGTGATTCCGGAACTCTCTGGCTAGCAAAGTTACAGCCAGGATGGCCATACAGAAAACCCTGTGAAATGACGTTCTAAATCGGTGGGTTCTCTCAGCACCCCATACATTTCGCACTCTACTGAAACGAGTCCATCGACCTAGTGTTACCCGCTGGAGATGAAATTCGCTAATAAGGCCCTTGTATGAAACAGCCTGATTCCCCAGTTGTTTGGAAGCTTTGCATGAATTCCTCGCTGTTCGAGCAGAAGGAAATTCAGTCGAAAACAGTCAGTGGACTGTGAGCTTCATGTGCATATCTATGTTCGAGAAACAGTTCTGTCCACAAGACATAGTAGTCAGTAGCTGCAGGAAATCTTCGGGCTCTGCTATTTTGCTGGAATAAATAGAGCGGCGAAAAGCCCACACTCGCAGCTCATTGTCCTGCAAAGTTCAGATGCTGCTATGCTCCTGTTCATTCACTACTGATGGAAAATGATTTCAGTAGCATTTTGGTTAGGACACAACCCACAGCTCTGATATATCAGACACGTTCTGTTTAAAGATAGTGTTAGGGTTAGGGCTAGCATTAGGATTATGGTAAGGAATAGCTTTCTTATTAGGGTTAGCGTTAAGGTTAAGGATAGGGATAGGGTTAGGGTTAGGTTTAGGGTTAGGGATAGGGATAGGGATAGGGTTAGGGTTAGGGTTAGGGTTAGGGTTAGGGTTAAGGATAGGGTTAGGGTTAGGGTTAGGGTTAGGCTTAGGTTTAGGGATAGGGTTAGGGTTAGGGTTAGGTTTAGGAATTGGGTTAGCGATAGGGTTAGGGTTCGGGTGTGGGTTAATGTTACAGGTAGGGTAGGTCTAGGGCTAAAGCTCGATGAGGGCCGCAGTTAGAGGAAAGTGTGTCCTAGAAGATAGTGTATTTCATAGCTGTCATAGTCCTGTGCTTTCATTGAGTCCGTTGATGACGAGAAAGCGATTCTGTAGATCCTTGCACTCAAACCCAGCAAGGTAATTGATAACAGAGCAAAATAGCTGATCATAAGTTCTGAAGAGGGTATGAGATCTGGTAGAAGGCGCTCATTTCCAATTCAACTGATATGAGCACATTGATCTAGTGCTGCGTTTTTGCTTAAAGCCACACTTCCCAGGAACATGTTCATTCCCGAGTAACTTGGCAGCTTTCAAACCGTTCACTCCTGTGCTGTGTGAGAGAAAGTCACTCGAGTCGAGTAAGGGGACTGCTAGCTGCACATGCGTTGCTACGTTGAAAACACTGTGTGGTCGAAGTGAGGTAGTAGGCTGTTGCTTCTCTTCTTCCTGGGGCTACGCTTTTCTGATGGAAAAAGTACCTAGGAGAAAACTCGACTGTGGAAGCTCCTTCCCCTGCAAGGATCACAAAGTGCTATGCCAGCATTCCCTCCTTTGCTGACGGGAAATCATTTCCGGAGCTCTTGGGCTATGACACGAGCCAGAGATCCTATATTGCAGCAAGGTACTTGGACAGGATGCTGACAAGAGTATGTACTGTGTGAGACACCACTGCTTTCATCTCCTACTGCAATGAGAACGTTGATAACACGTCAAATAGTGTGGATGGCTTTTGTTGAGAACACTTTTCGCACGACTTGATATAATCCCTGGATGATGCAGGGGAGCGCAAACTCTTCACTGCTGTATTGTCAGAGTGGAATGAATGCCCTGGTAGGCCCATGCGGTACTTTTCGCTCCTTCCTCCTTGAACGCTTCACGAACGGGTGGAGTCCGAGGGACGTAGTATAGTCTCCATAGTTTCTTAGGCTACAGTCTTCTTCTCCCATCACATCTACGACTGAGATGAGAACATTGAGAAGACGTTGAACACTGAGACGGCTTTGGAAAAAAACCCGCTTCCTACGAAATTCGTTGATTCCCGAGTGATTTTGAGGCGCAAACAAATCTTCACGGACGAATTATCTTCCCCTGGGAGCCCCACAGGCTACTCTGAGATTCATATTCCCTTAGATCTTCAGAGACTTGGAGTCCAAGTCACGTAGCATGGCCTAGCGGCCTTCCAACGTCCGGATACGCTTTCCTCCCAGCACGCACAATTTGGCGAAAACAGTGGTAGCCAGGCTTACTCTAGTTCCTAGTTGGCACAGGCCTGTGCTTCCGTTCACTCATTGGTTTTGGGGAACGTGATTCCGGAACTCTCTGGCTAGCAAAGTTACAGCCAGGATGGCCATACAGAAAACCCTGTGAAATGACGTTCTAAATCGGTGGGTTCTCTCAGCACCCCATACATTTCGCACTCTACTGAAACGAGTCCATCGACCTAGTGTTACCCGCTGGAGATGAAATTCGCTAATAAGGCCCTTGTATGAAACAGCCTGATTCCCCAGTTGTTTGGAAGCTTTGCATGAATTCCTCGCTGTTCGAGCAGAAGGAAATTCAGTCGAAAACAGTCAGTGGACTGTGAGCTTCATGTGCATATCTATGTTCGAGAAACAGTTCTGTCCACAAGACATAGTAGTCAGTAGCTGCAGGAAATCTTCGGGCTCTGCTATTTTGCTGGAATAAATAGAGCGGCGAAAAGCCCACACTCGCAGCTCATTGTCCTGCAAAGTTCAGATGCTGCTATGCTCCTGTTCATTCACTACTGATGGAAAATGATTTCAGTAGCATTTTGGTTAGGACACAACCCACAGCTCTGATATATCAGACACGTTCTGTTTAAAGATAGTGTTAGGGTTAGGGCTAGCATTAGGATTATGGTAAGGAATAGCTTTCTTATTAGGGTTAGCGTTAAGGTTAAGGATAGGGATAGGGTTAGGGTTAGGTTTAGGGTTAGGGATAGGGATAGGGATAGGGTTAGGGTTAGGGTTAGGGTTAGGGTTAGGGTTAAGGATAGGGTTAGGGTTAGGGTTAGGGTTAGGCTTAGGTTTAGGGATAGGGTTAGGGTTAGGGTTAGGTTTAGGAATTGGGTTAGCGATAGGGTTAGGGTTCGGGTGTGGGTTAATGTTACAGGTAGGGTAGGTCTAGGGCTAAAGCTCGATGAGGGCCGCAGTTAGAGGAAAGTGTGTCCTAGAAGATAGTGTATTTCATAGCTGTCATAGTCCTGTGCTTTCATTGAGTCCGTTGATGACGAGAAAGCGATTCTGTAGATCCTTGCACTCAAACCCAGCAAGGTAATTGATAACAGAGCAAAATAGCTGATCATAAGTTCTGAAGAGGGTATGAGATCTGGTAGAAGGCGCTCATTTCCAATTCAACTGATATGAGCACATTGATCTAGTGCTGCGTTTTTGCTTAAAGCCACACTTCCCAGGAACATGTTCATTCCCGAGTAACTTGGCAGCTTTCAAACCGTTCACTCCTGTGCTGTGTGAGAGAAAGTCACTCGAGTCGAGTAAGGGGACTGCTAGCTGCACATGCGTTGCTACGTTGAAAACACTGTGTGGTCGAAGTGAGGTAGTAGGCTGTTGCTTCTCTTCTTCCTGGGGCTACGCTTTTCTGATGGAAAAAGTACCTAGGAGAAAACTCGACTGTGGAAGCTCCTTCCCCTGCAAGGATCACAAAGTGCTATGCCAGCATTCCCTCCTTTGCTGACGGGAAATCATTTCCGGAGCTCTTGGGCTATGACACGAGCCAGAGATCCTATATTGCAGCAAGGTACTTGGACAGGATGCTGACAAGAGTATGTACTGTGTGAGACACCACTGCTTTCATCTCCTACTGCAATGAGAACGTTGATAACACGTCAAATAGTGTGGATGGCTTTTGTTGAGAACACTTTTCGCACGACTTGATATAATCCCTGGATGATGCAGGGGAGCGCAAACTCTTCACTGCTGTATTGTCAGAGTGGAATGAATGCCCTGGTAGGCCCATGCGGTACTTTTCGCTCCTTCCTCCTTGAACGCTTCACGAACGGGTGGAGTCCGAGGGACGTAGTATAGTCTCCATAGTTTCTTAGGCTACAGTCTTCTTCTCCCATCACATCTACGACTGAGATGAGAACATTGAGAAGACGTTGAACACTGAGACGGCTTTGGAAAAAAACCCGCTTCCTACGAAATTCGTTGATTCCCGAGTGATTTTGAGGCGCAAACAAATCTTCACGGACGAATTATCTTCCCCTGGGAGCCCCACAGGCTACTCTGAGATTCATATTCCCTTAGATCTTCAGAGACTTGGAGTCCAAGTCACGTAGCATGGCCTAGCGGCCTTCCAACGTCCGGATACGCTTTCCTCCCAGCACGCACAATTTGGCGAAAACAGTGGTAGCCAGGCTTACTCTAGTTCCTAGTTGGCACAGGCCTGTGCTTCCGTTCACTCATTGGTTTTGGGGAACGTGATTCCGGAACTCTCTGGCTAGCAAAGTTACAGCCAGGATGGCCATACAGAAAACCCTGTGAAATGACGTTCTAAATCGGTGGGTGCTCTCAGCACCCCATACATTTCGCACTCTACTGAAACGAGTCCATCGACCTAGTGTTACCCGCTGGAGATGAAATTCGCTAATAAGGCCCTTGTATGAAACAGCCTGATTCCCCAGTTGTTTGGAAGCTTTGCATGAATTCCTCGCTGTTCGAGCAGAAGGAAATTCAGTCAAAAACAGTCAGTGGACTGTGAGCTTCATGTGCATATCTATGTTCGAGAAACAGTTCTGTCCACAAGACATAGTAGTCAGTAGCTGCAGGAAATCTTCGGGCTCTGCTATTTTGCTGGAATAAATAGAGCGGCGAAAAGCCCACACTCGCAGCTCATTGTCCTGCAAAGTTCAGATGCTGCTATGCTCCTGTTCATTCACTACTGATGGAAAATGATTTCAGTAGCATTTTGGTTAGGACACAACCCACAGCTCTGATATATCAGACACGTTCTGTTTAAAGATAGTGTTAGGGTTAGGGCTAGCATTAGGATTATGGTAAGGAATAGCTTTCTTATTAGGGTTAGCGTTAAGGTTAAGGATAGGGATAGGGTTAGGGTTAGGTTTAGGGTTAGGGATAGGGATAGGGATAGGGTTAGGGTTAGGGTTAGGGTTAGGGTTAGGGTTAAGGATAGGGTTAGGGTTAGGGTTAGGGTTAGGCTTAGGTTTAGGGATAGGGTTAGGGTTAGGGTTAGGTTTAGGAATTGGGTTAGCGATAGGGTTAGGGTTCGGGTGTGGGTTAATGTTACAGGTAGGGTAGGTCTAGGGCTAAAGCTCGATGAGGGCCGCAGTTAGAGGAAAGTGTGTCCTAGAAGATAGTGTATTTCATAGCTGTCATAGTCCTGTGCTTTCATTGAGTCCGTTGATGACGAGAAAGCGATTCTGTAGATCCTTGCACTCAAACCCAGCAAGGTAATTGATAACAGAGCAAAATAGCTGATCATAAGTTCTGAAGAGGGTATGAGATCTGGTAGAAGGCGCTCATTTCCAATTCAACTGATATGAGCACATTGATCTAGTGCTGCGTTTTTGCTTAAAGCCACACTTCCCAGGAACATGTTCATTCCCGAGTAACTTGGCAGCTTTCAAACCGTTCACTCCTGTGCTGTGTGAGAGAAAGTCACTCGAGTCGAGTAAGGGGACTGCTAGCTGCACATGCGTTGCTACGTTGAAAACACTGTGTGGTCGAAGTGAGGTAGTAGGCTGTTGCTTCTCTTCTTCCTGGGGCTACGCTTTTCTGATGGAAAAAGTACCTAGGAGAAAACTCGACTGTGGAAGCTCCTTCCCCTGCAAGGATCACAAAGTGCTATGCCAGCATTCCCTCCTTTGCTGACGGGAAATCATTTCCGGAGCTCTTGGGCTATGACACGAGCCAGAGATCCTATATTGCAGCAAGGTACTTGGACAGGATGCTGACAAGAGTACGTACTGTGTGAGACACCACTGCTTTCATCTCCTACTGCAATGAGAACGTTGATAACACGTCAAATAGTGTGGATGGCTTTTGTTGAGAACACTTTTCGCACGACTTGATATAATCCCTGGATGATGCAGGGGAGCGCAAACTCTTCACTGCTGTATTGTCAGAGTGGAATGAATGCCCTGGTAGGCCCATGCGGTACTTTTCGCTCCTTCCTCCTTGAACGCTTCACGAACGGGTGGAGTCCGAGGGACGTAGTATAGTCTCCATAGTTTCTTAGGCTACAGTCTTCTTCTCCCATCACATCTACGACTGACATGAGAACATTGAGAAGACGTTGAACACTGAGACGGCTTTGGAAAAAAACCCGCTTCCTACGAAATTCGTTGATTCCCGAGTGATTTTGAGGCGCAAACAAATCTTCACGGACGAATTATCTTCCCCTGGGAGCCCCACAGGCTACTCTGAGATTCATATTCCCTTAGATCTTCAGAGACTTGGAGTCCAAGTCACGTAGCATGGCCTAGCGGCCTTCCAACGTCCGGATACGCTTTCCTCCCAGCACGCACAATTTGGCGAAAACAGTGGTAGCCAGGCTTACTCTAGTTCCTAGTTGGCACAGGCCTGTGCTTCCGTTCACTCATTGGTTTTGGGGAACGTGATTCCGGAACTCTCTGGCTAGCAAAGTTACAGCCAGGATGGCCATACAGAAAACCCTGTGAAATGACGTTCTAAATCGGTGGGTGCTCTCAGCACCCCATACATTTCGCACTCTACTGAAACGAGTCCATCGACCTAGTGTTACCCGCTGGAGATGAAATTCGCTAATAAGCCCCTTGTATGAAACAGCCTGATTCCCCAGTTGTTTGGAAGCTTTGCATGAATTCCTCGCTGTTCGAGCAGAAGGAAATTCAGTCGAAAACAGTCAGTGGACTGTGAGCTTCATGTGCATATCTATGTTCAAGAAACAGTTCTGTCCACAAGACATAGTAGTCAGTAGCTGCAGGAAATCTTCGGGCTCTGCTATTTTGCTGGAATAAATAGAGCGGCGAAAAGCCCACACTCGCAGCTCATTGTCCTGCAAAGTTCAGATGCTGCTATGCTCCTGTTCATTCACTACTGATGGAAAATGATTTCAGTAGCATTTTGGTTAGGACACAACCCACAGCTCTGATATATCAGACACGTTCTGTTTAAAGATAGTGTTAGGGTTAGGGCTAGCATTAGGATTATGGTAAGGAATAGCTTTCTTATTAGGGTTAGCGTTAAGGTTAAGGATAGGGATAGGGTTAGGGTTAGGTTTAGGGTTAGGGATAGGGATAGGGATAGGGTTAGGGTTAGGGTTAGGGTTAGGGTTAGGGTTAAGGATAGGGTTAGGGTTAGGGTTAGGGTTAGGCTTAGGTTTAGGGATAGGGTTAGGGTTAGGGTTAGGTTTAGGAATTGGGTTAGCGATAGGGTTAGGGTTCGGGTGTGGGTTAATGTTACAGGTAGGGTAGGTCTAGGGCTAAAGCTCGATGAGGGCCGCAGTTAGAGGAAAGTGTGTCCTAGAAGATAGTGTATTTCATAGCTGTCATAGTCCTGTGCTTTCATTGAGTCCGTTGATGACGAGAAAGCGATTCTGTAGATCCTTGCACTCAAACCCAGCAAGGTAATTGATAACAGAGCAAAATAGCTGATCATAAGTTCTGAAGAGGGTATGAGATCTGGTAGAAGGCGCTCATTTCCAATTCAACTGATATGAGCACATTGATCTAGTGCTGCGTTTTTGCTTAAAGCCACACTTCCCAGGAACATGTTCATTCCCGAGTAACTTGGCAGCTTTCAAACCGTTCACTCCTGTGCTGTGTGAGAGAAAGTCACTCGAGTCGAGTAAGGGGACTGCTAGCTGCACATGCGTTGCTACGTTGAAAACACTGTGTGGTCGAAGTGAGGTAGTAGGCTGTTGCTTCTCTTCTTCCTGGGGCTATGCTTTTCTGATGGAAAAAGTACCTAGGAGAAAACTCGACTGTGGAAGCTCCTTCCCCTGCAAGGATCACAAAGTGCTATGCCAGCATTCCCTCCTTTGCTGACGGGAAATCATTTCCGGAGCTCTTGGGCTATGACACGAGCCAGAGATCCTATATTGCAGCAAGGTACTTGGACAGGATGCTGACAAGAGTACGTACTGTGTGAGACACCACTGCTTTCATCTCCTACTGCAATGAGAACGTTGATAACACGTCAAATAGTGTGGATGGCTTTTGTTGAGAACACTTTTCGCACGACTTGATATAATCCCTGGATGATGCAGGGGAGCGCAAACTCTTCACTGCTGTATTGTCAGAGTGGAATGAATGCCCTGGTAGGCCCATGCGGTACTTTTCGCTCCTTCTTCCTTGAACGCTTCACGAACGGGTGGAGTCCGAGGGACGTAGTATAGTCTCCATAGTTTCTTAGGCTACAGTCTTCTTCTCCCATCACATCTACGACTGACATGAGAACATTGAGAAGACGTTGAACACTGAGACGGCTTTGGAAAAAAACCCGCTTCCTACGAAATTCGTTGATTCCCGAGTGATTTTGAGGCGCAAACAAATCTTCACGGACGAATTATCTTCCCCTGGGAGCCCCACAGGCTACTCTGAGATTCATATTCCCTTAGATCTTCAGAGACTTGGAGTCCAAGTCACGTAGCATGGCCTAGCGGCCTTCCAACGTCCGGATACGCTTTCCTCCCAGCACGCACAATTTGGCGAAAACAGTGGTAGCCAGGCTTACTCTAGTTCCTAGTTGGCACAGGCCTGTGCTTCCGTTCACTCATTGGTTTTGGGGAACGTGATTCCGGAACTCTCTGGCTAGCAAAGTTACAGCCAGGATGGCCATACAGAAAACCCTGTGAAATGACGTTCTAAATCGGTGGGTGCTCTCAGCACCCCATACATTTCGCACTCTACTGAAACGAGTCCATCGACCTAGTGTTACCCGCTGGAGATGAAATTCGCTAATAAGGCCCTTGTATGAAACAGCCTGATTCCCCAGTTGTTTGGAAGCTTTGCATGAATTCCTCGCTGTTCGAGCAGAAGGAAATTCAGTCGAAAACAGTCAGTGGACTGTGAGCTTCATGTGCATATCTATGTTCAAGAAACAGTTCTGTCCACAAGACATAGTAGTCAGTAGCTGCAGGAAATCTTCGGGCTCTGCTATTTTGCTGGAATAAATAGAGCGGCGAAAAGCCCACACTCGCAGCTCATTGTCCTGCAAAGTTCAGATGCTGCTATGCTCCTGTTCATTCACTACTGATGGAAAATGATTTCAGTAGCATTTTGGTTAGGACACAACCCACAGCTCTGATATATCAGACACGTTCTGTTTAAAGATAGTGTTAGGGTTAGGGCTAGCATTAGGATTATGGTAAGGAATAGCTTTCTTATTAGGGTTAGCGTTAAGGTTAAGGATAGGGATAGGGTTAGGGTTAGGTTTAGGGTTAGGGATAGGGATAGGGATAGGGTTAGGGTTAGGTTTAGGGTTAGGGTTAGGGTTAAGGATAGGGTTAGGGTTAGGGTTAGGGTTAGGCTTAGGTTTAGGGATAGGGTTAGGGTTAGGGTTAGGTTTAGGAATTGGGTTAGCGATAGGGTTAGGGTTCGGGTGTGGGTTAATGTTACAGGTAGGGTAGGTCTAGGGCTAAAGCTCGATGAGGGCCGCAGTTAGAGGAAAGTGTGTCCTAGAAGATAGTGTATTTCATAGCTGTCATAGTCCTGTGCTTTCATTGAGTCCGTTGATGACGAGAAAGCGATTCTGTAGATCCTTGCACTCAAACCCAGCAAGGTAATTGATAACAGAGCAAAATAGCTGATCATAAGTTCTGAAGAGGGTATGAGATCTGGTAGAAGGCGCTCATTTCCAATTCAACTGATATGAGCACATTGATCTAGTGCTGCGTTTTTGCTTAAAGCCACACTTCCCAGGAACATGTTCATTCCCGAGTAACTTGGCAGCTTTCAAACCGTTCACTCCTGTGCTGTGTGAGAGAAAGTCACTCGAGTCGAGTAAGGGGACTGCTAGCTGCACATGCGTTGCTACGTTGAAAACACTGTGTGGTCAAAGTGAGGTAGTAGGCTGTTGCTTCTCTTCTTCCTGGGGCTACGCTTTTCTGATGGAAAAAGTACCTAGGAGAAAACTCGACTGTGGAAGCTCCTTCCCCTGCAAGGATCAGAAAGTGCTATGCCAGCATTCCCTCCTTTGCTGACGGGAAATCATTTCCGGAGCTCTTGGGCTATGACACGAGCCAGAGATCCTATATTGCAGCAAGGTACTTGGACAGGATGCTGACAAGAGTACGTACTGTGTGAGACACCACTGCTTTCATCTCCTACTGCAATGAGAACGTTGATAACACGTCAAATAGTGTGGATGGCTTTTGTTGAGAACACTTTTCGCACGACTTGATATAATCCCTGGATGATGCAGGGGAGCGCAAACTCTTCACTGCTGTATTGTCAGAGTGGAATGAATGCCCTGGTAGGCCCATGCGGTACTTTTCGCTCCTTCCTCCTTGAACGCTTCACGAACGGGTGGAGTCCGAGGGACGTAGTATAGTCTCCATAGTTTCTTAGGCTACAGTCTTCTTCTCCCATCACATCTACGACTGACATGAGAACATTGAGAAGACGTTGAACACTGAGACGGCTTTGGAAAAAAACCCGCTTCCTACGAAATTCGTTGATTCCCGAGTGATTTTGAGGCGCAAACAAATCTTCACGGACGAATTATCTTCCCCTGGGAGCCCCACAGGCTACTCTGAGATTCATATTCCCTTAGATCTTCAGAGACTTGGAGTCCAAGTCACGTAGCATGGCCTAGCGGCCTTCCAACGTCCGGATACGCTTTCCTCCCAGCACGCACAATTTGGCGAAAACAGTGGTAGCCAGGCTTACTCTAGTTCCTAGTTGGCACAGGCCTGTGCTTCCGTTCACTCATTGGTTTTGGGGAACGTGATTCCGGAACTCTCTGGCTAGCAAAGTTACAGCCAGGATGGCCATACAGAAAACCCTGTGAAATGACGTTCTAAATCGGTGGGTGCTCTCAGCACCCCATACATTTCGCACTCTACTGAAACGAGTCCATCGACCTAGTGTTACCCGCTGGAGATGAAATTCGCTAATAAGCCCCTTGTATGAAACAGCCTGATTCCCCAGTTGTTTGGAAGCTTTGCATGAATTCCTCGCTGTTCGAGCAGAAGGAAATTCAGTCGAAAACAGTCAGTGGACTGTGAGCTTCATGTGCATATCTATGTTCAAGAAACAGTTCTGTCCACAAGACATAGTAGTCAGTAGCTGCAGGAAATCTTCGGGCTCTGCTATTTTGCTGGAATAAATAGAGCGGCGAAAAGCCCACACTCGCAGCTCATTGTCCTGCAAAGTTCAGATGCTGCTATGCTCCTGTTCATTCACTACTGATGGAAAATGATTTCAGTAGCATTTTGGTTAGGACACAACCCACAGCTCTGATATATCAGACACGTTCTGTTTAAAGATAGTGTTAGGGTTAGGGCTAGCATTAGGATTATGGTAAGGAATAGCTTTCTTATTAGGGTTAGCGTTAAGGTTAAGGATAGGGATAGGGTTAGGGTTAGGTTTAGGGTTAGGGATAGGGATAGGGATAGGGTTAGGGTTAGGGTTAGGGTTAGGGTTAGGGTTAAGGATAGGGTTAGGGTTAGGGTTAGGGTTAGGCTTAGGTTTAGGGATAGGGTTAGGGTTAGGGTTAGGTTTAGGAATTGGGTTAGCGATAGGGTTAGGGTTCGGGTGTGGGTTAATGTTACAGGTAGGGTAGGTCTAGGGCTAAAGCTCGATGAGGGCCGCAGTTAGAGGAAAGTGTGTCCTAGAAGATAGTGTATTTCATAGCTGTCATAGTCCTGTGCTTTCATTGAGTCCGTTGATGACGAGAAAGCGATTCTGTAGATCCTTGCACTCAAACCCAGCAAGGTAATTGATAACAGAGCAAAATAGCTGATCATAAGTTCTGAAGAGGGTATGAGATCTGGTAGAAGGCGCTCATTTCCAATTCAACTGATATGAGCACATTGATCTAGTGCTGCGTTTTTGCTTAAAGCCACACTTCCCAGGAACATGTTCATTCCCGAGTAACTTGGCAGCTTTCAAACCGTTCACTCCTGTGCTGTGTGAGAGAAAGTCACTCGAGTCGAGTAAGGGGACTGCTAGCTGCACATGCGTTGCTACGTTGAAAACACTGTGTGGTCGAAGTGAGGTAGTAGGCTGTTGCTTCTCTTCTTCCTGGGGCTATGCTTTTCTGATGGAAAAAGTACCTAGGAGAAAACTCGACTGTGGAAGCTCCTTCCCCTGCAAGGATCACAAAGTGCTATGCCAGCATTCCCTCCTTTGCTGACGGGAAATCATTTCCGGAGCTCTTGGGCTATGACACGAGCCAGAGATCCTATATTGCAGCAAGGTACTTGGACAGGATGCTGACAAGAGTACGTACTGTGTGAGACACCACTGCTTTCATCTCCTACTGCAATGAGAACGTTGATAACACGTCAAATAGTGTGGATGGCTTTTGTTGAGAACACTTTTCGCACGACTTGATATAATCCCTGGATGATGCAGGGGAGCGCAAACTCTTCACTGCTGTATTGTCAGAGTGGAATGAATGCCCTGGTAGGCCCATGCGGTACTTTTCGCTCCTTCCTCCTTGAACGCTTCACGAACGGGTGGAGTCCGAGGGACGTAGTATAGTCTCCATAGTTTCTTAGGCTACAGTCTTCTTCTCCCATCACATCTACGACTGACATGAGAACATTGAGAAGACGTTGAACACTGAGACGGCTTTGGAAAAAAACCCGCTTCCTACGAAATTCGTTGATTCCCGAGTGATTTTGAGGCGCAAACAAATCTTCACGGACGAATTATCTTCCCCTGGGAGCCCCACAGGCTACTCTGAGATTCATATTCCCTTAGATCTTCAGAGACTTGGAGTCCAAGTCACGTAGCATGGCCTAGCGGCCTTCCAACGTCCGGATACGCTTTCCTCCCAGCACGCACAATTTGGCGAAAACAGTGGTAGCCAGGCTTACTCTAGTTCCTAGTTGGCACAGGCCTGTGCTTCCGTTCACTCATTGGTTTTGGGGAACGTGATTCCGGAACTCTCTGGCTAGCAAAGTTACAGCCAGGATGGCCATACAGAAAACCCTGTGAAATGACGTTCTAAATCGGTGGGTGCTCTCAGCACCCCATACATTTCGCACTCTACTGAAACGAGTCCATCGACCTAGTGTTACCCGCTGGAGATGAAATTCGCTAATAAGGCCCTTGTATGAAACAGCCTGATTCCCCAGTTGTTTGGAAGCTTTGCATGAATTCCTCGCTGTTCGAGCAGAAGGAAATTCAGTCGAAAACAGTCAGTGGACTGTGAGCTTCATGTGCATATCTATGTTCAAGAAACAGTTCTGTCCACAAGACATAGTAGTCAGTAGCTGCAGGAAATCTTCGGGCTCTGCTATTTTGCTGGAATAAATAGAGCGGCGAAAAGCCCACACTCGCAGCTCATTGTCCTGCAAAGTTCAGATGCTGCTATGCTCCTGTTCATTCACTACTGATGGAAAATGATTTCAGTAGCATTTTGGTTAGGACACAACCCACAGCTCTGATATATCAGACACGTTCTGTTTAAAGATAGTGTTAGGGTTAGGGCTAGCATTAGGATTATGGTAAGGAATAGCTTTCTTATTAGGGTTAGCGTTAAGGTTAAGGATAGGGATAGGGTTAGGGTTAGGTTTAGGGTTAGGGATAGGGATAGGGATAGGGTTAGGGTTAGGTTTAGGGTTAGGGTTAGGGTTAAGGATAGGGTTAGGGTTAGGGTTAGGGTTAGGCTTAGGTTTAGGGATAGGGTTAGGGTTAGGGTTAGGTTTAGGAATTGGGTTAGCGATAGGGTTAGGGTTCGGGTGTGGGTTAATGTTACAGGTAGGGTAGGTCTAGGGCTAAAGCTCGATGAGGGCCGCAGTTAGAGGAAAGTGTGTCCTAGAAGATAGTGTATTTCATAGCTGTCATAGTCCTGTGCTTTCATTGAGTCCGTTGATGACGAGAAAGCGATTCTGTAGATCCTTGCACTCAAACCCAGCAAGGTAATTGATAACAGAGCAAAATAGCTGATCATAAGTTCTGAAGAGGGTATGAGATCTGGTAGAAGGCGCTCATTTCCAATTCAACTGATATGAGCACATTGATCTAGTGCTGCGTTTTTGCTTAAAGCCACACTTCCCAGGAACATGTTCATTCCCGAGTAACTTGGCAGCTTTCAAACCGTTCACTCCTGTGCTGTGTGAGAGAAAGTCACTCGAGTCGAGTAAGGGGACTGCTAGCTGCACATGCGTTGCTACGTTGAAAACACTGTGTGGTCAAAGTGAGGTAGTAGGCTGTTGCTTCTCTTCTTCCTGGGGCTACGCTTTTCTGATGGAAAAAGTACCTAGGAGAAAACTCGACTGTGGAAGCTCCTTCCCCTGCAAGGATCAGAAAGTGCTATGCCAGCATTCCCTCCTTTGCTGACGGGAAATCATTTCCGGAGCTCTTGGGCTATGACACGAGCCAGAGATCCTATATTGCAGCAAGGTACTTGGACAGGATGCTGACAAGAGTACGTACTGTGTGAGACACCACTGCTTTCATCTCCTACTGCAATGAGAACGTTGATAACACGTCAAATAGTGTGGATGGCTTTTGTTGAGAACACTTTTCGCACGACTTGATATAATCCCTGGATGATGCAGGGGAGCGCAAACTCTTCACTGCTGTATTGTCAGAGTGGAATGAATGCCCTGGTAGGCCCATGCGGTACTTTTCGCTCCTTCCTCCTTGAACGCTTCACGAACGGGTGGAGTCCGAGGGACGTAGTATAGTCTCCATAGTTTCTTAGGCTACAGTCTTCTTCTCCCATCACATCTACGACTGACATGAGAACATTGAGAAGACGTTGAACACTGAGACGGCTTTGGAAAAAAACCCGCTTCCTACGAAATTCGTTGATTCCCGAGTGATTTTGAGGCGCAAACAAATCTTCACGGACGAATTATCTTCCCCTGGGAGCCCCACAGGCTACTCTGAGATTCATATTCCCTTAGATCTTCAGAGACTTGGAGTCCAAGTCACGTAGCATGGCCTAGCGGCCTTCCAACGTCCGGATACGCTTTCCTCCCAGCACGCACAATTTGGCGAAAACAGTGGTAGCCAGGCTTACTCTAGTTCCTAGTTGGCACAGGCCTGTGCTTCCGTTCACTCATTGGTTTTGGGGAACGTGATTCCGGAACTCTCTGGCTAGCAAAGTTACAGCCAGGATGGCCATACAGAAAACCCTGTGAAATGACGTTCTAAATCGGTGGGTTCTCTCAGCACCCCATACATTTCGCACTCTACTGAAACGAGTCCATCGACCTAGTGTTACCCGCTGGAGATGAAATTCGCTAATAAGGCCCTTGTATGAAACAGCCTGATTCCCCAGTTGTTTGGAAGCTTTGCATGAATTCCTCGCTGTTCGAGCAGAAGGAAATTCAGTCGAAAACAGTCAGTGGACTGTGAGCTTCATGTGCATATCTATGTTCAAGAAACAGTTCTGTCCACAAGACATAGTAGTCAGTAGCTGCAGGAAATCTTCGGGCTCTGCTATTTTGCTGGAATAAATAGAGCGGCGAAAAGCCCACACTCGCAGCTCATTGTCCTGCAAAGTTCAGATGCTGCTATGCTCCTGTTCATTCACTACTGATGGAAAATGATTTCAGTAGCATTTTGGTTAGGACACAACCCACAGCTCTGATATATCAGACACGTTCTGTTTAAAGATAGTGTTAGGGTTAGGGCTAGCATTAGGATTATGGTAAGGAATAGCTTTCTTATTAGGGTTAGCGTTAAGGTTAAGGATAGGGATAGGGTTAGGGTTAGGTTTAGGGTTAGGGATAGGGATAGGGATAGGGTTAGGGTTAGGTTTAGGGTTAGGGTTAGGGTTAAGGATAGGGTTAGGGTTAGGGTTAGGGTTAGGCTTAGGTTTAGGGATAGGGTTAGGGTTAGGGTTAGGTTTAGGAATTGGGTTAGCGATAGGGTTAGGGTTCGGGTGTGGGTTAATGTTACAGGTAGGGTAGGTCTAGGGCTAAAGCTCGATGAGGGCCGCAGTTAGAGGAAAGTGTGTCCTAGAAGATAGTGTATTTCATAGCTGTCATAGTCCTGTGCTTTCATTGAGTCCGTTGATGACGAGAAAGCGATTCTGTAGATCCTTGCACTCAAACCCAGCAAGGTAATTGATAACAGAGCAAAATAGCTGATCATAAGTTCTGAAGAGGGTATGAGATCTGGTAGAAGGCGCTCATTTCCAATTCAACTGATATGAGCACATTGATCTAGTGCTGCGTTTTTGCTTAAAGCCACACTTCCCAGGAACATGTTCATTCCCGAGTAACTTGGCAGCTTTCAAACCGTTCACTCCTGTGCTGTGTGAGAGAAAGTCACTCGAGTCGAGTAAGGGGACTGCTAGCTGCACATGCGTTGCTACGTTGAAAACACTGTGTGGTCAAAGTGAGGTAGTAGGCTGTTGCTTCTCTTCTTCCTGGGGCTACGCTTTTCTGATGGAAAAAGTACCTAGGAGAAAACTCGACTGTGGAAGCTCCTTCCCCTGCAAGGATCACAAAGTGCTATGCCAGCATTCCCTCCTTTGCTGACGGGAAATCATTTCCGGAGCTCTTGGGCTATGACACGAGCCAGAGATCCTATATTGCAGCAAGGTACTTGGACAGGATGCTGACAAGAGTACGTACTGTGTGAGACACCACTGCTTTCATCTCCTACTGCAATGAGAACGTTGATAACACGTCAAATAGTGTGGATGGCTTTTGTTGAGAACACTTTTCGCACGACTTGATATAATCCCTGGATGATGCAGGGGAGCGCAAACTCTTCACTGCTGTATTGTCAGAGTGGAATGAATGCCCTGGTAGGCCCATGCGGTACTTTTCGCTCCTTCCTCCTTGAACGCTTCACGAACGGGTGGAGTCCGAGGGACGTAGTATAGTCTCCATAGTTTCTTAGGCTACAGTCTTCTTCTCCCATCACATCTACGACTGAGATGAGAACATTGAGAAGACGTTGAACACTGAGACGGCTTTGGAAAAAAACCCGCTTCCTACGAAATTCGTTGATTCCCGAGTGATTTTGAGGGGCAAACAAATCTTCACGGACGAATTATCTTCCCCTGGGAGCCCCACAGGCTACTCTGAGATTCATATTCCCTTAGATCTTCAGAGACTTGGAGTCCAAGTCACGTAGCATGGCCTAGCGGCCTTCCAACGTCCGGATACGCTTTCCTCCCAGCACGCACAATTTGGCGAAAACAGTGGTAGCCAGGCTTACTCTAGTTCCTAGTAGGCACAGGCCTGTGCTTCCGTTCACTCATTGGTTTTGGGGAACGTGATTCCGGAACTCTCTGGCTAGCAAAGTTACAGCCAGGATGGCCATACAGAAAACCCTGTGAAATGACGTTCTAAATCGGTGGGTTCTCTCAGCACCCCATACATTTCGCACTCTACTGAAACGAGTCCATCGACCTAGTGTTACCCGCTGGAGATGAAATTCGCTAATAAGGCCCTTGTATGAAACAGCCTGATTCCCCAGTTGTTTGGAAGCTTTGCATGAATTCCTCGCTGTTCGAGCAGAAGGAAATTCAGTCGAAAACAGTCAGTGGACTGTGAGCTTCATGTGCATATCTATGTTCAAGAAACAGTTCTGTCCACAAGACATAGTAGTCAGTAGCTGCAGGAAATCTTCGGGCTCTGCTATTTTGCTGGAATAAATAGAGCGGCGAAAAGCCCACACTCGCAGCTCATTGTCCTGCAAAGTTCAGATGCTGCTATGCTCCTGTTCATTCACTACTGATGGAAAATGATTTCAGTAGCATTTTGGTTAGGACACAACCCACAGCTCTGATATATCAGACACGTTCTGTTTAAAGATAGTGTTAGGGTTAGGGCTAGCATTAGGATTATGGTAAGGAATAGCTTTCTTATTAGGGTTAGCGTTAAGGTTAAGGATAGGGATAGGGTTAGGGTTAGGTTTAGGGTTAGGGATAGGGATAGGGATAGGGTTAGGGTTAGGGTTAGGGTTAGGGTTAGGGTTAAGGATAGGGTTAGGGTTAGGGTTAGGGTTAGGCTTAGGTTTAGGGATAGGGTTAGGGTTAGGGTTAGGTTTAGGAATTGGGTTAGCGATAGGGTTAGGGTTCGGGTGTGGGTTAATGTTACAGGTAGGGTAGGTCTAGGGCTAAAGCTCGATGAGGGCCGCAGTTAGAGGAAAGTGTGTCCTAGAAGATAGTGTATTTCATAGCTGTCATAGTCCTGTGCTTTCATTGAGTCCGTTGATGACGAGAAAGCGATTCTGTAGATCCTTGCACTCAAACCCAGCAAGGTAATTGATAACAGAGCAAAATAGCTGATCATAAGTTCTGAAGAGGGTATGAGATCTGGTAGAAGGCGCTCATTTCCAATTCAACTGATATGAGCACATTGATCTAGTGCTGCGTTTTTGCTTAAAGCCACACTTCCCAGGAACATGTTCATTCCCGAGTAACTTGGCAGCTTTCAAACCGTTCACTCCTGTGCTGTGTGAGAGAAAGTCACTCGAGTCGAATAAGGGGACTGCTAGCTGCACATGCGTTGCTACGTTGAAAACACTGTGTGGTCGAAGTGAGGTAGTAGGCTGTTGCTTCTCTTCTTCCTGGGGCTACGCTTTTCTGATGGAAAAAGTACCTAGGAGAAAACTCGACTGTGGAAGCTCCTTCCCCTGCAAGGATCACAAAGTGCTATGCCAGCATTCCCTCCTTTGCTGACGGGAAATCATTTCCGGAGCTCTTGGGCTATGACACGAGCCAGAGATCCTATATTGCAGCAAGGTACTTGGACAGGATGCTGACAAGAGTATGTACTGTGTGAGACACCACTGCTTTCATCTCCTACTGCAATGAGAACGTTGATAACACGTCAAATAGTGTGGATGGCTTTTGTTGAGAACACTTTTCGCACGACTTGATATAATCCCTGGATGATGCAGGGGAGCGCAAACTCTTCACTGCTGTATTGTCAGAGTGGAATGAATGCCCTGGTAGGCCCATGCGGTACTTTTCGCTCCTTCCTCCTTGAACGCTTCACGAACGGGTGGAGTCCGAGGGACGTAGTATAGTCTCCATAGTTTCTTAGGCTACAGTCTTCTTCTCCCATCACATCTACGACTGAGATGAGAACATTGAGAAGACGTTGAACACTGAGACGGCTTTGGAAAAAAACCCGCTTCCTACGAAATTCGTTGATTCCCGAGTGATTTTGAGGGGCAAACAAATCTTCACGGACGAATTATCTTCCCCTGGGAGCCCCACAGGCTACTCTGAGATTCATATTCCCTTAGATCTTCAGAGACTTGGAGTCCAAGTCACGTAGCATGGCCTAGCGGCCTTCCAACGTCCGGATACGCTTTCCTCCCAGCACGCACAATTTGGCGAAAACAGTGGTAGCCAGGCTTACTCTAGTTCCTAGTAGGCACAGGCCTGTGCTTCCGTTCACTCATTGGTTTTGGGGAACGTGATTCCGGAACTCTCTGGCTAGCAAAGTTACAGCCAGGATGGCCATACAGAAAACCCTGTGAAATGACGTTCTAAATCGGTGGGTTCTCTCAGCACCCCATACATTTCGCACTCTACTGAAACGAGTCCATCGACCTAGTGTTACCCGCTGGAGATGAAATTCGCTAATAAGGCCCTTGTATGAAACAGCCTGATTCCCCAGTTGTTTGGAAGCTTTGCATGAATTCCTCGCTGTTCGAGCAGAAGGAAATTCAGTCGAAAACAGTCAGTGGACTGTGAGCTTCATGTGCATATCTATGTTCGAGAAACAGTTCTGTCCACAAGACATAGTAGTCAGTAGCTGCAGGAAATCTTCGGGCTCTGCTATTTTGCTGGAATAAATAGAGCGGCGAAAAGCCCACACTCGCAGCTCATTGTCCTGCAAAGTTCAGATGCTGCTATGCTCCTGTTCATTCACTACTGATGGAAAATGATTTCAGTAGCATTTTGGTTAGGACACAACCCACAGCTCTGATATATCAGACACGTTCTGTTTAAAGATAGTGTTAGGGTTAGGGCTAGCATTAGGATTATGGTAAGGAATAGCTTTCTTATTAGGGTTAGCGTTAAGGTTAAGGATAGGGATAGGGTTAGGGTTAGGTTTAGGGTTAGGGATAGGGATAGGGATAGGGTTAGGGTTAGGGTTAGGGTTAGGGTTAGGGTTAAGGATAGGGTTAGGGTTAGGGTTAGGGTTAGGCTTAGGTTTAGGGATAGGGTTAGGGTTAGGGTTAGGTTTAGGAATTGGGTTAGCGATAGGGTTAGGGTTCGGGTGTGGGTTAATGTTACAGGTAGGGTAGGTCTAGGGCTAAAGCTCGATGAGGGCCGCAGTTAGAGGAAAGTGTGTCCTAGAAGATAGTGTATTTCATAGCTGTCATAGTCCTGTGCTTTCATTGAGTCCGTTGATGACGAGAAAGCGATTCTGTAGATCCTTGCACTCAAACCCAGCAAGGTAATTGATAACAGAGCAAAATAGCTGATCATAAGTTCTGAAGAGGGTATGAGATCTGGTAGAAGGCGCTCATTTCCAATTCAACTGATATGAGCACATTGATCTAGTGCTGCGTTTTTGCTTAAAGCCACACTTCCCAGGAACATGTTCATTCCCGAGTAACTTGGCAGCTTTCAAACCGTTCACTCCTGTGCTGTGTGAGAGAAAGTCACTCGAGTCGAGTAAGGGGACTGCTAGCTGCACATGCGTTGCTACGTTGAAAACACTGTGTGGTCGAAGTGAGGTAGTAGGCTGTTGCTTCTCTTCTTCCTGGGGCTACGCTTTTCTGATGGAAAAAGTACCTAGGAGAAAACTCGACTGTGGAAGCTCCTTCCCCTGCAAGGATCACAAAGTGCTATGCCAGCATTCCCTCCTTTGCTGACGGGAAATCATTTCCGGAGCTCTTGGGCTATGACACGAGCCAGAGATCCTATATTGCAGCAAGGTACTTGGACAGGATGCTGACAAGAGTATGTACTGTGTGAGACACCACTGCTTTCATCTCCTACTGCAATGAGAACGTTGATAACACGTCAAATAGTGTGGATGGCTTTTGTTGAGAACACTTTTCGCACGACTTGATATAATCCCTGGATGATGCAGGGGAGCGCAAACTCTTCACTGCTGTATTGTCAGAGTGGAATGAATGCCCTGGTAGGCCCATGCGGTACTTTTCGCTCCTTCCTCCTTGAACGCTTCACGAACGGGTGGAGTCCGAGGGACGTAGTATAGTCTCCATAGTTTCTTAGGCTACAGTCTTCTTCTCCCATCACATCTACGACTGAGATGAGAACATTGAGAAGACGTTGAACACTGAGACGGCTTTGGAAAAAAACCCGCTTCCTACGAAATTCGTTGATTCCCGAGTGATTTTGAGGCGCAAACAAATCTTCACGGACGAATTATCTTCCCCTGGGAGCCCCACAGGCTACTCTGAGATTCATATTCCCTTAGATCTTCAGAGACTTGGAGTCCAAGTCACGTAGCATGGCCTAGCGGCCTTCCAACGTCCGGATACGCTTTCCTCCCAGCACGCACAATTTGGCGAAAACAGTGGTAGCCAGGCTTACTCTAGTTCCTAGTTGGCACAGGCCTGTGCTTCCGTTCACTCATTGGTTTTGGGGAACGTGATTCCGGAACTCTCTGGCTAGCAAAGTTACAGCCAGGATGGCCATACAGAAAACCCTGTGAAATGACGTTCTAAATCGGTGGGTTCTCTCAGCACCCCATACATTTCGCACTCTACTGAAACAAGTCCATCGACCTAGTGTTACCCGCTGGAGATGAAATTCGCTAATAAGGCCCTTGTATGAAACAGCCTGATTCCCCAGTTGTTTGGAAGCTTTGCATGAATTCCTCGCTGTTCGAGCAGAAGGAAATTCAGTCGAAAACAGTCAGTGGACTGTGAGCTTCATGTGCATATCTATGTTCGAGAAACAGTTCTGTCCACAAGACATAGTAGTCAGTAGCTGCAGGAAATCTTCGGGCTCTGCTATTTTGCTGGAATAAATAGAGCGGCGAAAAGCCCACACTCGCAGCTCATTGTCCTGCAAAGTTCAGATGCTGCTATGCTCCTGTTCATTCACTACTGATGGAAAATGATTTCAGTAGCATTTTGGTTAGGACACAACCCACAGCTCTGATATATCAGACACGTTCTGTTTAAAGATAGTGTTAGGGTTAGGGCTAGCATTAGGATTATGGTAAGGAATAGCTTTCTTATTAGGGTTAGCGTTAAGGTTAAGGATAGGGATAGGGTTAGGGTTAGGTTTAGGGTTAGGGATAGGGATAGGGATAGGGTTAGGGTTAGGGTTAGGGTTAGGGTTAGGGTTAAGGATAGGGTTAGGGTTAGGGTTAGGTTTAGGAATTGGGTTAGCGATAGGGTTAGGGTTCGGGTGTGGGTTAATGTTACAGGTAGGGTAGGTCTAGGGCTAAAGCTCGATGAGGGCCGCAGTTAGAGGAAAGTGTGTCCTAGAAGATAGTGTATTTCATAGCTGTCATAGTCATGTGCTTTCATTGAGTCCGTTGATGACGAGAAAGCGATTCTGTAGATCCTTGCACTCAAACCCAGCAAGGTAATTGATAACAGAGCAAAATAGCTGATGATAAGTTCTGAAGAGGGTATGAGATATGGTAGAAGGCGCTCATTTCCAATTCAACTGATATGAGCACATTGATCTAGTGCTGCGTTTTTGCTTAAAGCCACACTTCCCAGGAACATGTTCATTCCCGAGTAACTTGGCAGCTTTCAAACCGTTCACTCCTGTGCTGTGTGAGAGAAAGTCACTCGAGTAGAGTAAGGGGACTGCTAGCTGCACATGCGTTGCTACGTTGAAAACACTGTGTGGTCAAAGTGAGGTAGTAGGCTGTTGCTTCTCTTCTTCCTGGGGCTACGCTTTTCTGATGGAAAAAGTACCTAGGAGAAAACTCGACTGTGGAAGCTCCTTCCCCTGCAAGGATCACAAAGTGCTATGCCAGCATTCCCTCCTTTGCTGACGGGAAATCATTTCCGGAGCTCTTGGGCTATGACACGAGCCGGAGATCCTATATTGCAGCAAGGTACTTGGACAGGATGCTGACAAGAGTACGTACTGTGTGAGACACCACTGCTTTCATCTCCTACTGCAATGAGAACGTTGATAACACGTCAAATAGTGTGGATGGCTTTTGTTGAGAACACTTTTCGCACGACTTGATATAATCCCTGGATGATGCAGGGGAGCGCAAACTCTTCACTGCTGTATTGTCAGAGTGGAATGAATGCCCTGGTAGGCCCATGCGGTACTTTTCGCTCCTTCCTCCTTGAACGCTTCATGAACGGGTGGAGTCCGAGGGACGTAGTATAGTCTCCATGGTTTCTTAGGCTACAGTCTTCTTCTCCCATCACATCTACGACTGACATGAGAACATTGAGAAGACGTTGAACACTGAGACGGCTTTAGAAAAAACCCGCTTCCTACGAAATTCGTTGATTCCCGAGTGATTTTGAGGCGCAAACAAATCTTCACGGACGAATTATCTTCCCCTGGGAGCCCCACAGGCTACTCTGAGATTCATATTCCCTTAGATCTTCAGAGACTTGGAGTCCAAGTCACGTAGCATGGCCTAGCGGCCTTCCAACGTCCGGATACGCTTTCCTCCCAGCACGCACAATTTGGCGAAAACAGTGGTAGCCAGGCTTACTCTAGTTCCTAGTTGGCACAGGCCTGTGCTTCCGTTCACTCCATGGTTTTGGGGAACGTGATTCCGGAACTCTCTGGCTAGCAAAGTTACAGCCAGGATGGCCATACAGAAAACCCTGTGAAATGACGTTCTAAATCGGTGGGTTCTCTCGGCACCCCATACATTTCGCACTCTACTGAAACGAGTCCATCGACCTAGTGTTACCCGCTGGAGATGAAATTCGCTAATAAGGCCCTTGTATGAAACAGCCTGATTCCCCAGTTGTTTGGAAGCTTTGCATGAATTCCTCGCTGTTCGAGCAGAAGGAAATTCAGTCGAAAACAGTCAGTGGACTGTGAGCTTCATGTGCATATCTATGTTCGAGAAACAGTTCTGTCCACAAGACATAGTAGTCAGTAGCTGCAGGAAATCTTCGGGCTCTGCTATTTTGCTGGAATAAATAGAGCGGCGAAAAGCCCACACTCGCAGCTCATTGTCCTGCAAAGTTCAGATGCTGCTATGCTCCTGTTCATTCACTACTGATGGAAAATGATTTCAGTAGCATTTTGGTTAGGACACAACCCACAGCTCTGATATATCAGACACGTTCTGTTTAAAGATAGTGTTAGGGTTAGGGCTAGCATTAGGATTATGGTAAGGAATAGCTTTCTTATTAGGGTTAGCGTTAAGGTTAAGGATAGGGATAGGGTTAGGGTTAGGTTTAGGGTTAGGGATAGGGATAGGGATAGGGTTAGGGTTAGGGTTAGGGTTAGGGTTAAGGATAGGGTTAGGGTTAGGGTTAGGGTTAGGCTTAGGTTTAGGGATAGGGTTAGGGTTAGGGTTAGGTTTAGGAATTGGGTTAGCGATAGGGTTAGGGTTCGGGTTTGGGTTAATGTTACAGGCAGGGTAGGTCTAGGGCTAAAGCTCGATGAGGGCCGCAGTTAGAGGAAAGTGTGTCCTAGAAGATAGTGTATTTCATAGCTGTCATAGTCCTGTGCTTTCATTGAGTCCGTTGATGACGAGAAAGCGATTCTGTAGATCCTTGCACTCAAACCCAGCAAGGTAATTGATAACAGAGCAAAATAGCTGATGATAAGTTCTGAAGAGGGTATGAGATATGGTAGAAGGCGCTCATTTCCAATTCAACTGATATGAGCACATTGATCTAGTGCTGCGTTTTTGCTTAAAGCCACACTTCCCAGGAACATGTTCATTCCCGAGTAACTTGGCAGCTTTCAAACCGTTCACTCCTGTGCTGTGTGAGAGAAAGTCACTCGAGTAGAGTAAGGGGACTGCTAGCTGCACATGCGTTGCTACGTTGAAAACACTGTGTGGTCAAAGTGAGGTAGTAGGCTGTTGCTTCTCTTCTTCCTGGGGCTACGCTTTTCTGATGGAAAAAGTACCTAGGAGAAAACTCGACTGTGGAAGCTCCTTCCCCTGCAAGGATCACAAAGTGCTATGCCAGCATTCCCTCCTTTGCTGACGGGAAATCATTTCCGGAGCTCTTGGGCTATGACACGAGCCGGAGATCCTATATTGCAGCAAGGTACTTGGACAGGATGCTGACAAGAGTACGTACTGTGTGAGACACCACTGCTTTCATCTCCTACTGCAATGAGAACGTTGATAACACGTCAAATAGTGTGGATGGCTTTTGTTGAGAACACTTTTCGCACGACTTGATATAATCCCTGGATGATGCAGGGGAGCGCAAACTCTTCACTGCTGTATTGTCAGAGTGGAATGAATGCCCTGGTAGGCCCATGCGGTACTTTTCGCTCCTTCCTCCTTGAACGCTTCACGAACGGGTGGAGTCCGAGGGACGTAGTATAGTCTCCATAGTTTCTTAGGCTACAGTCTTCTTCTCCCATCACATCTACGACTGAGATGAGAACATTGAGAAGACGTTGAACACTGAGACGGCTTTGGAAAAAAACCCGCTTCCTACGAAATTCGTTGATTCCCGAGTGATTTTGAGGCGCAAACAAATCTTCACGGACGAATTATCTTCCCCTGGGAGCCCCACAGGCTACTCTGAGATTCATATTCCCTTAGATCTTCAGAGACTTGGAGTCCAAGTCACGTAGCATGGCCTAGCGGCCTTCCAACGTCCGGATACGCTTTCCTCCCAGCACGCACAATTTGGCGAAAACAGTGGTAGCCAGGCTTACTCTAGTTCCTAGTAGGCACAGGCCTGTGCTTCCGTTCACTCATTGGTTTTGGGGAACGTGATTCCGGAACTCTCTGGCTAGCAAAGTTACAGCCAGGATGGCCATACAGAAAACCCTGTGAAATGACGTTCTAAATCGGTGGGTTCTCTCAGCACCCCATACATTTCGCACTCTACTGAAACGAGTCCATCGACCTAGTGTTACCCGCTGGAGATGAAATTCGCTAATAAGGCCCTTGTATGAAACAGCCTGATTCCCCAGTTGTTTGGAAGCTTTGCATGAATTCCTCGCTGTTCGAGCAGAAGGAAATTCAGTCGAAAACAGTCAGTGGACTGTGAGCTTCATGTGCATATCTATGTTCGAGAAACAGTTCTGTCCACAAGACATAGTAGTCAGTAGCTGCAGGAAATCTTCGGGCTCTGCTATTTTGCTGGAATAAATAGAGCGGCGAAAAGCCCACACTCGCAGCTCATTGTCCTGCAAAGTTCAGATGCTGCTATGCTCCTGTTCATTCACTACTGATGGAAAATGATTTCAGTAGCATTTTGGTTAGGACACAACCCACAGCTCTGATATATCAGACACGTTCTGTTTAAAGATAGTGTTAGGGTTAGGGCTAGCATTAGGATTATGGTAAGGAATAGCTTTCTTATTAGGGTTAGCGTTAAGGTTAAGGATAGGGATAGGGTTAGGGTTAGGTTTAGGGTTAGGGATAGGGATAGGGATAGGGTTAGGGTTAGGGTTAGGGTTAGGGTTAGGGTTAAGGATAGGGTTAGGGTTAGGGTTAGGGTTAGGCTTAGGTTTAGGGATAGGGTTAGGGTTAGGGTTAGGTTTAGGAATTGGGTTAGCGATAGGGTTAGGGTTCGGGTGTGGGTTAATGTTACAGGTAGGGTAGGTCTAGGGCTAAAGCTCGATGAGGGCCGCAGTTAGAGGAAAGTGTGTCCTAGAAGATAGTGTATTTCATAGCTGTCATAGTCCTGTGCTTTCATTGAGTCCGTTGATGACGAGAAAGCGATTCTGTAGATCCTTGCACTCAAACCCAGCAAGGTAATTGATAACAGAGCAAAATAGCTGATCATAAGTTCTGAAGAGGGTATGAGATCTGGTAGAAGGCGCTCATTTCCAATTCAACTGATATGAGCACATTGATCTAGTGCTGCGTTTTTGCTTAAAGCCACACTTCCCAGGAACATGTTCATTCCCGAGTAACTTGGCAGCTTTCAAACCGTTCACTCCTGTGCTGTGTGAGAGAAAGTCACTCGAGTCGAGTAAGGGGACTGCTAGCTGCACATGCGTTGCTACGTTGAAAACACTGTGTGGTCGAAGTGAGGTAGTAGGCTGTTGCTTCTCTTCTTCCTGGGGCTACGCTTTTCTGATGGAAAAAGTACCTAGGAGAAAACTCGACTGTGGAAGCTCCTTCCCCTGCAAGGATCACAAAGTGCTATGCCAGCATTCCCTCCTTTGCTGACGGGAAATCATTTCCGGAGCTCTTGGGCTATGACACGAGCCAGAGATCCTATATTGCAGCAAGGTACTTGGACAGGATGCTGACAAGAGTATGTACTGTGTGAGACACCACTGCTTTCATCTCCTACTGCAATGAGAACGTTGATAACACGTCAAATAGTGTGGATGGCTTTTGTTGAGAACACTTTTCGCACGACTTGATATAATCCCTGGATGATGCAGGGGAGCGCAAACTCTTCACTGCTGTATTGTCAGAGTGGAATGAATGCCCTGGTAGGCCCATGCGGTACTTTTCGCTCCTTCCTCCTTGAACGCTTCACGAACGGGTGGAGTCCGAGGGACGTAGTATAGTCTCCATAGTTTCTTAGGCTACAGTCTTCTTCTCCCATCACATCTACGACTGAGATGAGAACATTGAGAAGACGTTGAACACTGAGACGGCTTTGGAAAAAAACCCGCTTCCTACGAAATTCGTTGATTCCCGAGTGATTTTGAGGCGCAAACAAATCTTCACGGACGAATTATCTTCCCCTGGGAGCCCCACAGGCTACTCTGAGATTCATATTCCCTTAGATCTTCAGAGACTTGGAGTCCAAGTCACGTAGCATGGCCTAGCGGCCTTCCAACGTCCGGATACGCTTTCCTCCCAGCACGCACAATTTGGCGAAAACAGTGGTAGCCAGGCTTACTCTAGTTCCTAGTTGGCACAGGCCTGTGCTTCCGTTCACTCATTGGTTTTGGGGAACGTGATTCCGGAACTCTCTGGCTAGCAAAGTTACAGCCAGGATGGCCATACAGAAAACCCTGTGAAATGACGTTCTAAATCGGTGGGTTCTCTCAGCACCCCATACATTTCGCACTCTACTGAAACAAGTCCATCGACCTAGTGTTACCCGCTGGAGATGAAATTCGCTAATAAGGCCCTTGTATGAAACAGCCTGATTCCCCAGTTGTTTGGAAGCTTTGCATGAATTCCTCGCTGTTCGAGCAGAAGGAAATTCAGTCGAAAACAGTCAGTGGACTGTGAGCTTCATGTGCATATCTATGTTCGAGAAACAGTTCTGTCCACAAGACATAGTAGTCAGTAGCTGCAGGAAATCTTCGGGCTCTGCTATTTTGCTGGAATAAATAGAGCGGCGAAAAGCCCACACTCGCAGCTCATTGTCCTGCAAAGTTCAGATGCTGCTATGCTCCTGTTCATTCACTACTGATGGAAAATGATTTCAGTAGCATTTTGGTTAGGACACAACCCACAGCTCTGATATATCAGACACGTTCTGTTTAAAGATAGTGTTAGGGTTAGGGCTAGCATTAGGATTATGGTAAGGAATAGCTTTCTTATTAGGGTTAGCGTTAAGGTTAAGGATAGGGATAGGGTTAGGGTTAGGTTTAGGGTTAGGGATAGGGATAGGGATAGGGTTAGGGTTAGGGTTAGGGTTAGGGTTAGGGTTAAGGATAGGGTTAGGGTTAGGGTTAGGTTTAGGAATTGGGTTAGCGATAGGGTTAGGGTTCGGGTGTGGGTTAATGTTACAGGTAGGGTAGGTCTAGGGCTAAAGCTCGATGAGGGCCGCAGTTAGAGGAAAGTGTGTCCTAGAAGATAGTGTATTTCATAGCTGTCATAGTCATGTGCTTTCATTGAGTCCGTTGATGACGAGAAAGCGATTCTGTAGATCCTTGCACTCAAACCCAGCAAGGTAATTGATAACAGAGCAAAATAGCTGATGATAAGTTCTGAAGAGGGTATGAGATATGGTAGAAGGCGCTCATTTCCAATTCAACTGATATGAGCACATTGATCTAGTGCTGCGTTTTTGCTTAAAGCCACACTTCCCAGGAACATGTTCATTCCCGAGTAACTTGGCAGCTTTCAAACCGTTCACTCCTGTGCTGTGTGAGAGAAAGTCACTCGAGTAGAGTAAGGGGACTGCTAGCTGCACATGCGTTGCTACGTTGAAAACACTGTGTGGTCAAAGTGAGGTAGTAGGCTGTTGCTTCTCTTCTTCCTGGGGCTACGCTTTTCTGATGGAAAAAGTACCTAGGAGAAAACTCGACTGTGGAAGCTCCTTCCCCTGCAAGGATCACAAAGTGCTATGCCAGCATTCCCTCCTTTGCTGACGGGAAATCATTTCCGGAGCTCTTGGGCTATGACACGAGCCGGAGATCCTATATTGCAGCAAGGTACTTGGACAGGATGCTGACAAGAGTACGTACTGTGTGAGACACCACTGCTTTCATCTCCTACTGCAATGAGAACGTTGATAACACGTCAAATAGTGTGGATGGCTTTTGTTGAGAACACTTTTCGCACGACTTGATATAATCCCTGGATGATGCAGGGGAGCGCAAACTCTTCACTGCTGTATTGTCAGAGTGGAATGAATGCCCTGGTAGGCCCATGCGGTACTTTTCGCTCCTTCCTCCTTGAACGCTTCATGAACGGGTGGAGTCCGAGGGACGTAGTATAGTCTCCATGGTTTCTTAGGCTACAGTCTTCTTCTCCCATCACATCTACGACTGACATGAGAACATTGAGAAGACGTTGAACACTGAGACGGCTTTAGAAAAAACCCGCTTCCTACGAAATTCGTTGATTCCCGAGTGATTTTGAGGCGCAAACAAATCTTCACGGACGAATTATCTTCCCCTGGGAGCCCCACAGGCTACTCTGAGATTCATATTCCCTTAGATCTTCAGAGACTTGGAGTCCAAGTCACGTAGCATGGCCTAGCGGCCTTCCAACGTCCGGATACGCTTTCCTCCCAGCACGCACAATTTGGCGAAAACAGTGGTAGCCAGGCTTACTCTAGTTCCTAGTTGGCACAGGCCTGTGCTTCCGTTCACTCCATGGTTTTGGGGAACGTGATTCCGGAACTCTCTGGCTAGCAAAGTTACAGCCAGGATGGCCATACAGAAAACCCTGTGAAATGACGTTCTAAATCGGTGGGTTCTCTCGGCACCCCATACATTTCGCACTCTACTGAAACGAGTCCATCGACCTAGTGTTACCCGCTGGAGATGAAATTCGCTAATAAGGCCCTTGTATGAAACAGCCTGATTCCCCAGTTGTTTGGAAGCTTTGCATGAATTCCTCGCTGTTCGAGCAGAAGGAAATTCAGTCGAAAACAGTCAGTGGACTGTGAGCTTCATGTGCATATCTATGTTCGAGAAACAGTTCTGTCCACAAGACATAGTAGTCAGTAGCTGCAGGAAATCTTCGGGCTCTGCTATTTTGCTGGAATAAATAGAGCGGCGAAAAGCCCACACTCGCAGCTCATTGTCCTGCAAAGTTCAGATGCTGCTATGCTCCTGTTCATTCACTACTGATGGAAAATGATTTCAGTAGCATTTTGGTTAGGACACAACCCACAGCTCTGATATATCAGACACGTTCTGTTTAAAGATAGTGTTAGGGTTAGGGCTAGCATTAGGATTATGGTAAGGAATAGCTTTCTTATTAGGGTTAGCGTTAAGGTTAAGGATAGGGATAGGGTTAGGGTTAGGTTTAGGGTTAGGGATAGGGATAGGGATAGGGTTAGGGTTAGGGTTAGGGTTAGGGTTAAGGATAGGGTTAGGGTTAGGGTTAGGGTTAGGCTTAGGTTTAGGGATAGGGTTAGGGTTAGGGTTAGGTTTAGGAATTGGGTTAGCGATAGGGTTAGGGTTCGGGTTTGGGTTAATGTTACAGGTAGGGTAGGTCTAGGGCTAAAGCTCGATGAGGGCCGCAGTTAGAGGAAAGTGTGTCCTAGAAGATAGTGTATTTCATAGCTGTCATAGTCATGTGCTTTCATTGAGTCCGTTGATGACGAGAAAGCGATTCTGTAGATCCTTGCACTCAAACCCAGCAAGGTAATTGATAACAGAGCAAAATAGCTGATGATAAGTTCTGAAGAGGGTATGAGATATGGTAGAAGGCGCTCATTTCCAATTCAACTGATATGAGCACATTGATCTAGTGCTGCGTTTTTGCTTAAAGCCACACTTCCCAGGAACATGTTCATTCCCGAGTAACTTGGCAGCTTTCAAACCGTTCACTCCTGTGCTGTGTGAGAGAAAGTCACTCGAGTAGAGTAAGGGGACTGCTAGCTGCACATGCGTTGCTACGTTGAAAACACTGTGTGGTCAAAGTGAGGTAGTAGGCTGTTGCTTCTCTTCTTCCTGGGGCTACGCTTTTCTGATGGAAAAAGTACCTAGGAGAAAACTCGACTGTGGAAGCTCCTTCCCCTGCAAGGATCACAAAGTGCTATGCCAGCATTCCCTCCTTTGCTGACGGGAAATCATTTCCGGAGCTCTTGGGCTATGACACGAGCCGGAGATCCTATATTGCAGCAAGGTACTTGGACAGGATGCTGACAAGAGTACGTACTGTGTGAGACACCACTGCTTTCATCTCCTACTGCAATGAGAACGTTGATAACACGTCAAATAGTGTGGATGGCTTTTGTTGAGAACACTTTTCGCACGACTTGATATAATCCCTGGATGATGCAGGGGAGCGCAAACTCTTCACTGCTGTATTGTCAGAGTGGAATGAATGCCCTGGTAGGCCCATGCGGTACTTTTCGCTCCTTCCTCCTTGAACGCTTCACGAACGGGTGGAGTCCGAGGGACGTAGTATAGTCTCCATAGTTTCTTAGGCTACAGTCTTCTTCTCCCATCACATCTACGACTGAGATGAGAACATTGAGAAGACGTTGAACACTGAGACGGCTTTGGAAAAAAACCCGCTTCCTACGAAATTCGTTGATTCCCGAGTGATTTTGAGGCGCAAACAAATCTTCACGGACGAATTATCTTCCCCTGGGAGCCCCACAGGCTACTCTGAGATTCATATTCCCTTAGATCTTCAGAGACTTGGAGTCCAAGTCACGTAGCATGGCCTAGCGGCCTTCCAACGTCCGGATACGCTTTCCTCCCAGCACGCACAATTTGGCGAAAACAGTGGTAGCCAGGCTTACTCTAGTTCCTAGTTGGCACAGGCCTGTGCTTCCGTTCACTCATTGGTTTTGGGGAACGTGATTCCGGAACTCTCTGGCTAGCAAAGTTACAGCCAGGATGGCCATACAGAAAACCCTGTGAAATGACGTTCTAAATCGGAGGGTTCTCTCAGCACCCCATACATTTCGCACTCTACTGAAACGAGTCCATCGACCTAGTGTTACCCGCTGGAGATGAAATTCGCTAATAAGGCCCTTGTATGAAACAGCCTGATTCCCCAGTTGTTTGGAAGCTTTGCATGAATTCCTCGCTGTTCGAGCAGAAGGAAATTCAGTCGAAAACAGTCAGTGGACTGTGAGCTTCATGTGCATATCTATGTTCGAGAAACAGTTTTGTCCACAAGACATAGTAGTCAGTAGCTGCAGGAAATCTTCGGGCTCTGCTATTTTGCTGGAATAAATAGAGCGGCGAAAAGCCCACACTCGCAGCTCATTGTCCTGCAAAGTTCAGATGCTGCTATGCTCCTGTTCATTCACTACTGATGGAAAATGATTTCAGTAGCATTTTGGTTAGGACACAACCCACAGCTCTGATATATCAGACACGTTCTGTTTAAAGATAGTGTTAGGGTTAGGGCTAGCATTAGGATTATGGTAAGGAATAGCTTTCTTATTAGGGTTAGCGTTAAGGTTAAGGATAGGGATAGGGTTAGGGTTAGGTTTAGGGTTAGGGATAGGGATAGGGATAGGGTTAGGGTTAGGGTTAGGGTTAGGGTTAGGGTTAAGGATAGGGTTAGGGTTAGGGTTAGGGTTAGGCTTAGGTTTAGGGATAGGGTTAGGGTTAGGGTTAGGTTTAGGAATTGGGTTAGCGATAGGGTTAGGGTTCGGGTTTGGGTTAATGTTACAGGTAGGGTAGGTCTAGGGCTAAAGCTCGATGAGGGCCGCAGTTAGAGGAAAGTGTGTCCTAGAAGATAGTGTATTTCATAGCTGTCATAGTCATGTGCTTTCATTGAGTCCGTTGATGACGAGAAAGCGATTCTGTAGATCCTTGCACTCAAACCCAGCAAGGTAATTGATAACAGAGCAAAATAGCTGATGATAAGTTCTGAAGAGGGTATGAGATATGGTAGAAGGCGCTCATTTCCAATTCAACTGATATGAGCACATTGATCTAGTGCTGCGTTTTTGCTTAAAGCCACACTTTCCAGGAACATGTTCATTCCCGAGTAACTTGGCAGCTTTCAAACCGTTCACTCCTGTGCTGTGTGAGAGAAAGTCACTCGAGTAGAGTAAGGGGACTGCTAGCTGCACATGCGTTGCTACGTTGAAAACACTGTGTGGTCAAAGTGAGGTAGTAGGCTGTTGCTTCTCTTCTTCCTGGGGCTACGCTTTTCTGATGGAAAAAGTACCTAGGAGAAAACTCGACTGTGGAAGCTCCTTCCCCTGCAAGGATCACAAAGTGCTATGCCAGCATTCCCTCCTTTGCTGACGGGAAATCATTTCCGGAGCTCTTGGGCTATGACACGAGCCGGAGATCCTATATTGCAGCAAGGTACTTGGACAGGATGCTGACAAGAGTACGTACTGTGTGAGACACCACTGCTTTCATCTCCTACTGCAATGAGAACGTTGATAACACGTCAAATAGTGTGGATGGCTTTTGTTGAGAACACTTTTCGCACGACTTGATATAATCCCTGGATGATGCAGGGGAGCGCAAACTCTTCACTGCTGTATTGTCAGAGTGGAATGAATGCCCTGGTAGGCCCATGCGGTACTTTTCGCTCCTTCCTCCTTGAACGCTTCACGAACGGGTGGAGTCCGAGGGACGTAGTATAGTCTCCATAGTTTCTTAGGCTACAGTCTTCTTCTCCCATCACATCTACGACTGAGATGAGAACATTGAGAAGACGTTGAACACTGAGACGGCTTTGGAAAAAAACCCGCTTCCTACGAAATTCGTTGATTCCCGAGTGATTTTGAGGCGCAAACAAATCTTCACGGACGAATTATCTTCCCCTGGGAGCCCCACAGGCTACTCTGAGATTCATATTCCCTTAGATCTTCAGAGACTTGGAGTCCAAGTCACGTAGCATGGCCTAGCGGCCTTCCAACGTCCGGATACGCTTTCCTCCCAGCACGCACAATTTGGCGAAAACAGTGGTAGCCAGGCTTACTCTAGTTCCTAGTTGGCACAGGCCTGTGCTTCCGTTCACTCATTGGTTTTGGGGAACGTGATTCCGGAACTCTCTGGCTAGCAAAGTTACAGCCAGGATGGCCATACAGAAAACCCTGTGAAATGACGTTCTAAATCGGTGGGTTCTCTCAGCACCCCATACATTTCGCACTCTACTGAAACAAGTCCATCGACCTAGTGTTACCCGCTGGAGATGAAATTCGCTAATAAGGCCCTTGTATGAAACAGCCTGATTCCCCAGTTGTTTGGAAGCTTTGCATGAATTCCTCGCTGTTCGAGCAGAAGGAAATTCAGTCGAAAACAGTCAGTGGACTGTGAGCTTCATGTGCATATCTATGTTCGAGAAACAGTTTTGTCCACAAGACATAGTAGTCAGTAGCTGCAGGAAATCTTCGGGCTCTGCTATTTTGCTGGAATAAATAGAGCGGCGAAAAGCCCACACTCGCAGCTCATTGTCCTGCAAAGTTCAGATGCTGCTATGCTCCTGTTCATTCACTACTGATGGAAAATGATTTCAGTAGCATTTTGGTTAGGACACAACCCACAGCTCTGATATATCAGACACGTTCTGTTTAAAGATAGTGTTAGGGTTAGGGCTAGCATTAGGATTATGGTAAGGAATAGCTTTCTTATTAGGGTTAGCGTTAAGGTTAAGGATAGGGATAGGGTTAGGGTTAGGTTTAGGGTTAGGGATAGGGATAGGGATAGGGTTAGGGTTAGGGTTAGGGTTAGGGTTAGGGTTAAGGATAGGGTTAGGGTTAGGGTTAGGGTTAGGCTTAGGTTTAGGGATAGGGTTAGGGTTAGGGTTAGGTTTAGGAATTGGGTTAGCGATAGGGTTAGGGTTCGGGTGTGGGTTAATGTTACAGGTAGGGTAGGTCTAGGGCTAAAGCTCGATGAGGGCCGCAGTTAGAGGAAAGTGTGTCCTAGAAGATAGTGTATTTCATAGCTGTCATAGTCATGTGCTTTCATTGAGTCCGTTGATGACGAGAAAGCGATTCTGTAGATCCTTGCACTCAAACCCAGCAAGGTAATTGATAACAGAGCAAAATAGCTGATGATAAGTTCTGAAGAGGGTATGAGATATGGTAGAAGGCGCTCATTTCCAATTCAACTGATATGAGCACATTGATCTAGTGCTGCGTTTTTGCTTAAAGCCACACTTCCCAGGAACATGTTCATTCCCGAGTAACTTGGCAGCTTTCAAACCGTTCACTCCTGTGCTGTGTGAGAGAAAGTCACTCGAGTAGAGTAAGGGGACTGCTAGCTGCACATGCGTTGCTACGTTGAAAACACTGTGTGGTCAAAGTGAGGTAGTAGGCTGTTGCTTCTCTTCTTCCTGGGGCTACGCTTTTCTGATGGAAAAAGTACCTAGGAGAAAACTCGACTGTGGAAGCTCCTTCCCCTGCAAGGATCACAAAGTGCTATGCCAGCATTCCCTCCTTTGCTGACGGGAAATCATTTCCGGAGCTCTTGGGCTATGACACGAGCCGGAGATCCTATATTGCAGCAAGGTACTTGGACAGGATGCTGACAAGAGTACGTACTGTGTGAGACACCACTGCTTTCATCTCCTACTGCAATGAGAACGTTGATAACACGTCAAATAGTGTGGATGGCTTTTGTTGAGAACACTTTTCGCACGACTTGATATAATCCCTGGATGATGCAGGGGAGCGCAAACTCTTCACTGCTGTATTGTCAGAGTGGAATGAATGCCCTGGTAGGCCCATGCGGTACTTTTCGCTCCTTCCTCCTTGAACGCTTCATGAACGGGTGGAGTCCGAGGGACGTAGTATAGTCTCCATGGTTTCTTAGGCTACAGTCTTCTTCTCCCATCACATCTACGACTGACATGAGAACATTGAGAAGACGTTGAACACTGAGACGGCTTTAGACAAAACCCGCTTCCTACGAAATTCGTTGATTCCCGAGTGATTTTGAGGCGCAAACAAATCTTCACGGACGAATTATCTTCCCCTGGGAGCCCCACAGGCTACTCTGAGATTCATATTCCCTTAGATCTTCAGAGACTTGGAGTCCAAGTCACGTAGCATGGCCTAGCGGCCTTCCAACGTCCGGATACGCTTTCCTCCCAGCACGCACAATTTGGCGAAAACAGTGGTAGCCAGGCTTACTCTAGTTCCTAGTTGGCACAGGCCTGTGCTTCCGTTCACTCCATGGTTTTGGGGAACGTGATTCCGGAACTCTCTGGCTAGCAAAGTTACAGCCAGGATGGCCATACAGAAAACCCTGTGAAATGACGTTCTAAATCGGTGGGTTCTCTCGGCACCCCATACATTTCGCACTCTACTGAAACGAGTCCATCGACCTAGTGTTACCCGCTGGAGATGAAATTCGCTAATAAGGCCCTTGTATGAAACAGCCTGATTCCCCAGTTGTTTGGAAGCTTTGCATGAATTCCTCGCTGTTCGAGCAGAAGGAAATTCAGTCGAAAACAGTCAGTGGACTGTGAGCTTCATGTGCATATCTATGTTCGAGAAACAGTTCTGTCCACAAGACATAGTAGTCAGTAGCTGCAGGAAATCTTCGGGCTCTGCTATTTTGCTGGAATAAATAGAGCGGCGAAAAGCCCACACTCGCAGCTCATTGTCCTGCGAAGTTCAGATGCTGCTATGCTCCTGTTCATTCACTACTGATGGAAAATGATTTCAGTAGCATTTTGGTTAGGACACAACCCACAGCTCTGATATATCAGACACGTTCTGTTTAAAGATAGTGTTAGGGTTAGGGCTAGCATTAGGATTATGGTAAGGAATAGCTTTCTTATTAGGGTTAGCGTTAAGGTTAAGGATAGGGATAGGGTTAGGGTTAGGTTTAGGGTTAGGGATAGGGATAGGGATAGGGTTAGGGTTAGGGTTAGGGTTAGGGTTAAGGATAGGGTTAGGGTTAGGGTTAGGGTTAGGCTTAGGTTTAGGGATAGGGTTAGGGTTAGGGTTAGGTTTAGGAATTGGGTTAGCGATAGGGTTAGGGTTCGGGTTTGGGTTAATGTTACAGGTAGGGTAGGTCTAGGGCTAAAGCTCGATGAGGGCCGCAGTTAGAGGAAAGTGTGTCCTAGAAGATAGTGTATTTCATAGCTGTCATAGTCATGTGCTTTCATTGAGTCCGTTGATGACGAGAAAGCGATTCTGTAGATCCTTGCACTCAAACCCAGCAAGGTAATTGATAACAGAGCAAAATAGCTGATGATAAGTTCTGAAGAGGGTATGAGATATGGTAGAAGGCGCTCATTTCCAATTCAACTGATATGAGCACATTGATCTAGTGCTGCGTTTTTGCTTAAAGCCACACTTCCCAGGAACATGTTCATTCCCGAGTAACTTGGCAGCTTTCAAACCGTTCACTCCTGTGCTGTGTGAGAGAAAGTCACTCGAGTAGAGTAAGGGGACTGCTAGCTGCACATGCGTTGCTACGTTGAAAACACTGTGTGGTCAAAGTGAGGTAGTAGGCTGTTGCTTCTCTTCTTCCTGGGGCTACGCTTTTCTGATGGAAAAAGTACCTAGGAGAAAACTCGACTGTGGAAGCTCCTTCCCCTGCAAGGATCACAAAGTGCTATGCCAGCATTCCCTCCTTTGCTGACGGGAAATCATTTCCGGAGCTCTTGGGCTATGACACGAGCCGGAGATCCTATATTGCAGCAAGGTACTTGGACAGGATGCTGACAAGAGTACGTACTGTGTGAGACACCACTGCTTTCATCTCCTACTGCAATGAGAACGTTGATAACACGTCAAATAGTGTGGATGGCTTTTGTTGAGAACACTTTTCGCACGACTTGATATAATCCCTGGATGATGCAGGGGAGCGCAAACTCTTCACTGCTGTATTGTCATAGTGGAATGAATGCCCTGGTAGGCCCATGCGGTACTTTTCGCTCCTTCCTCCTTGAACGCTTCACGAACGGGTGGAGTCCGAGGGACGTAGTATAGTCTCCATAGTTTCTTAGGCTACAGTCTTCTTCTCCCATCACATCTACGACTGAGATGAGAACATTGAGAAGACGTTGAACACTGAGACGGCTTTGGAAAAAAACCCGCTTCCTACGAAATTCGTTGATTCCCGAGTGATTTTGAGGCGCAAACAAATCTTCACGGACGAATTATCTTCCCCTGGGAGCCCCACAGGCTACTCTGAGATTCATATTCCCTTAGATCTTCAGAGACTTGGAGTCCAAGTCACGTAGCATGGCCTAGCGGCCTTCCAACGTCCGGATACGCTTTCCTCCCAGCACGCACAATTTGGCGAAAACAGTGGTAGCCAGGCTTACTCTAGTTCCTAGTTGGCACAGGCCTGTGCTTCCGTTCACTCATTGGTTTTGGGGAACGTGATTCCGGAACTCTCTGGCTAGCAAAGTTACAGCCAGGATGGCCATACAGAAAACCCTGTGAAATGACGTTCTAAATCGGTGGGTTCTCTCAGCACCCCATACATTTCGCACTCTACTGAAACAAGTCCATCGACCTAGTGTTACCCGCTGGAGATGAAATTCGCTAATAAGGCCCTTGTATGAAACAGCCTGATTCCCCAGTTGTTTGGAAGCTTTGCATGAATTCCTCGCTGTTCGAGCAGAAGGAAATTCAGTCGAAAACAGTCAGTGGACTGTGAGCTTCATGTGCATATCTATGTTCGAGAAACAGTTCTGTCCACAAGACATAGTAGTCAGTAGCTGCAGGAAATCTTCGGGCTCTGCTATTTTGCTGGAATAAATAGAGCGGCGAAAAGCCCACACTCGCAGCTCATTGTCCTGCAAAGTTCAGATGCTGCTATGCTCCTGTTCATTCACTACTGATGGAAAATGATTTCAGTAGCATTTTGGTTAGGACACAACCCACAGCTCTGATATATCAGACACGTTCTGTTTAAAGATAGTGTTAGGGTTAGGGCTAGCATTAGGATTATGGTAAGGAATAGCTTTCTTATTAGGGTTAGCGTTAAGGTTAAGGATAGGGATAGGGTTAGGGTTAGGTTTAGGGTTAGGGATAGGGATAGGGATAGGGTTAGGGTTAGGGTTAGGGTTAGGGTTAGGGTTAAGGATAGGGTTAGGGTTAGGGTTAGGGTTAGGCTTAGGTTTAGGGATAGGGTTAGGGTTAGGGTTAGGTTTAGGAATTGGGTTAGCGATAGGGTTAGGGTTCGGGTGTGGGTTAATGTTACAGGTAGGGTAGGTCTAGGGCTAAAGCTCGATGAGGGCCGCAGTTAGAGGAAAGTGTGTCCTAGAAGATAGTGTATTTCATAGCTGTCATAGTCCTGTGCTTTCATTGAGTCCGTTGATGACGAGAAAGCGATTCTGTAGATCCTTGCACTCAAACCCAGCAAGGTAATTGATAACAGAGCAAAATAGCTGATCATAAGTTCTGAAGAGGGTATGAGATCTGGTAGAAGGCGCTCATTTCCAATTCAACTGATATGAGCACATTGATCTAGTGCTGCGTTTTTGCTTAAAGCCACACTTCCCAGGAACATGTTCATTCCCGAGTAACTTGGCAGCTTTCAAACCGTTCACTCCTGTGCTGTGTGAGAGAAAGTCACTCGAGTCGAGTAAGGGGACTGCTAGCTGCACATGCGTTGCTACGTTGAAAACACTGTGTGGTCGAAGTGAGGTAGTAGGCTGTTGCTTCTCTTCTTCCTGGGGCTACGCTTTTCTGATGGAAAAAGTACCTAGGAGAAAACTCGACTGTGGAAGCTCCTTCCCCTGCAAGGATCACAAAGTGCTATGCCAGCATTCCCTCCTTTGCTGACGGGAAATCATTTCCGGAGCTCTTGGGCTATGACACGAGCCAGAGATCCTATATTGCAGCAAGGTACTTGGACAGGATGCTGACAAGAGTATGTACTGTGTGAGACACCACTGCTTTCATCTCCTACTGCAATGAGAACGTTGATAACACGTCAAATAGTGTGGATGGCTTTTGTTGAGAACACTTTTCGCACGACTTGATATAATCCCTGGATGATGCAGGGGAGCGCAAACTCTTCACTGCTGTATTGTCAGAGTGGAATGAATGCCCTGGTAGGCCCATGCGGTACTTTTCGCTCCTTCCTCCTTGAACGCTTCACGAACGGGTGGAGTCCGAGGGACGTAGTATAGTCTCCATAGTTTCTTAGGCTACAGTCTTCTTCTCCCATCACATCTACGACTGAGATGAGAACATTGAGAAGACGTTGAACACTGAGACGGCTTTGGAAAAAAACCCGCTTCCTACGAAATTCGTTGATTCCCGAGTGATTTTGAGGCGCAAACAAATCTTCACGGACGAATTATCTTCCCCTGGGAGCCCCACAGGCTACTCTGAGATTCATATTCCCTTAGATCTTCAGAGACTTGGAGTCCAAGTCACGTAGCATGGCCTAGCGGCCTTCCAACGTCCGGATACGCTTTCCTCCCAGCACGCACAATTTGGCGAAAACAGTGGTAGCCAGGCTTACTCTAGTTCCTAGTTGGCACAGGCCTGTGCTTCCGTTCACTCATTGGTTTTGGGGAACGTGATTCCGGAACTCTCTGGCTAGCAAAGTTACAGCCAGGATGGCCATACAGAAAACCCTGTGAAATGACGTTCTAAATCGGTGGGTTCTCTCAGCACCCCATACATTTCGCACTCTACTGAAACAAGTCCATCGACCTAGTGTTACCCGCTGGAGATGAAATTCGCTAATAAGGCCCTTGTATGAAACAGCCTGATTCCCCAGTTGTTTGGAAGCTTTGCATGAATTCCTCGCTGTTCGAGCAGAAGGAAATTCAGTCGAAAACAGTCAGTGGACTGTGAGCTTCATGTGCATATCTATGTTCGAGAAACAGTTCTGTCCACAAGACATAGTAGTCAGTAGCTGCAGGAAATCTTCGGGCTCTGCTATTTTGCTGGAATAAATAGAGCGGCGAAAAGCCCACACTCGCAGCTCATTGTCCTGCAAAGTTCAGATGCTGCTATGCTCCTGTTCATTCACTACTGATGGAAAATGATTTCAGTAGCATTTTGGTTAGGACACAACCCACAGCTCTGATATATCAGACACGTTCTGTTTAAAGATAGTGTTAGGGTTAGGGCTAGCATTAGGATTATGGTAAGGAATAGCTTTCTTATTAGGGTTAGCGTTAAGGTTAAGGATAGGGATAGGGTTAGGGTTAGGTTTAGGGTTAGGGATAGGGATAGGGATAGGGTTAGGGTTAGGGTTAGGGTTAGGGTTAGGGTTAAGGATAGGGTTAGGGTTAGGGTTAGGTTTAGGAATTGGGTTAGCGATAGGGTTAGGGTTCGGGTGTGGGTTAATGTTACAGGTAGGGTAGGTCTAGGGCTAAAGCTCGATGAGGGCCGCAGTTAGAGGAAAGTGTGTCCTAGAAGATAGTGTATTTCATAGCTGTCATAGTCATGTGCTTTCATTGAGTCCGTTGATGACGAGAAAGCGATTCTGTAGATCCTTGCACTCAAACCCAGCAAGGTAATTGATAACAGAGCAAAATAGCTGATGATAAGTTCTGAAGAGGGTATGAGATATGGTAGAAGGCGCTCATTTCCAATTCAACTGATATGAGCACATTGATCTAGTGCTGCGTTTTTGCTTAAAGCCACACTTCCCAGGAACATGTTCATTCCCGAGTAACTTGGCAGCTTTCAAACCGTTCACTCCTGTGCTGTGTGAGAGAAAGTCACTCGAGTAGAGTAAGGGGACTGCTAGCTGCACATGCGTTGCTACGTTGAAAACACTGTGTGGTCAAAGTGAGGTAGTAGGCTGTTGCTTCTCTTCTTCCTGGGGCTACGCTTTTCTGATGGAAAAAGTACCTAGGAGAAAACTCGACTGTGGAAGCTCCTTCCCCTGCAAGGATCACAAAGTGCTATGCCAGCATTCCCTCCTTTGCTGACGGGAAATCATTTCCGGAGCTCTTGGGCTATGACACGAGCCGGAGATCCTATATTGCAGCAAGGTACTTGGACAGGATGCTGACAAGAGTACGTACTGTGTGAGACACCACTGCTTTCATCTCCTACTGCAATGAGAACGTTGATAACACGTCAAATAGTGTGGATGGCTTTTGTTGAGAACACTTTTCGCACGACTTGATATAATCCCTGGATGATGCAGGGGAGCGCAAACTCTTCACTGCTGTATTGTCAGAGTGGAATGAATGCCCTGGTAGGCCCATGCGGTACTTTTCGCTCCTTCCTCCTTGAACGCTTCACGAACGGGTGGAGTCCGAGGGACGTAGTATAGTCTCCATAGTTTCTTAGGCTACAGTCTTCTTCTCCCATCACATCTACGACTGAGATGAGAACATTGAGAAGACGTTGAACACTGAGACGGCTTTGGAAAAAAACCCGCTTCCTACGAAATTCGTTGATTCCCGAGTGATTTTGAGGCGCAAACAAATCTTCACGGACGAATTATCTTCCCCTGGGAGCCCCACAGGCTACTCTGAGATTCATATTCCCTTAGATCTTCAGAGACTTGGAGTCCAAGTCACGTAGCATGGCCTAGCGGCCTTCCAACGTCCGGATACGCTTTCCTCCCAGCACGCACAATTTGGCGAAAACAGTGGTAGCCAGGCTTACTCTAGTTCCTAGTTGGCACAGGCCTGTGCTTCCGTTCACTCATTGGTTTTGGGGAACGTGATTCCGGAACTCTCTGGCTAGCAAAGTTACAGCCAGGATGGCCATACAGAAAACCCTGTGAAATGACGTTCTAAATCGGAGGGTTCTCTCAGCACCCCATACATTTCGCACTCTACTGAAACGAGTCCATCGACCTAGTGTTACCCGCTGGAGATGAAATTCGCTAATAAGGCCCTTGTATGAAACAGCCTGATTCCCCAGTTGTTTGGAAGCTTTGCATGAATTCCTCGCTGTTCGAGCAGAAGGAAATTCAGTCGAAAACAGTCAGTGGACTGTGAGCTTCATGTGCATATCTATGTTCGAGAAACAGTTTTGTCCACAAGACATAGTAGTCAGTAGCTGCAGGAAATCTTCGGGCTCTGCTATTTTGCTGGAATAAATAGAGCGGCGAAAAGCCCACACTCGCAGCTCATTGTCCTGCAAAGTTCAGATGCTGCTATGCTCCTGTTCATTCACTACTGATGGAAAATGATTTCAGTAGCATTTTGGTTAGGACACAACCCACAGCTCTGATATATCAGACACGTTCTGTTTAAAGATAGTGTTAGGGTTAGGGCTAGCATTAGGATTATGGTAAGGAATAGCTTTCTTATTAGGGTTAGCGTTAAGGTTAAGGATAGGGATAGGGTTAGGGTTAGGTTTAGGGTTAGGGATAGGGATAGGGATAGGGTTAGGGTTAGGGTTAGGGTTAGGGTTAGGGTTAAGGATAGGGTTAGGGTTAGGGTTAGGGTTAGGCTTAGGTTTAGGGATAGGGTTAGGGTTAGGGTTAGGTTTAGGAATTGGGTTAGCGATAGGGTTAGGGTTCGGGTTTGGGTTAATGTTACAGGTAGGGTAGGTCTAGGGCTAAAGCTCGATGAGGGCCGCAGTTAGAGGAAAGTGTGTCCTAGAAGATAGTGTATTTCATAGCTGTCATAGTCATGTGCTTTCATTGAGTCCGTTGATGACGAGAAAGCGATTCTGTAGATCCTTGCACTCAAACCCAGCAAGGTAATTGATAACAGAGCAAAATAGCTGATGATAAGTTCTGAAGAGGGTATGAGATATGGTAGAAGGCGCTCATTTCCAATTCAACTGATATGAGCACATTGATCTAGTGCTGCGTTTTTGCTTAAAGCCACACTTTCCAGGAACATGTTCATTCCCGAGTAACTTGGCAGCTTTCAAACCGTTCACTCCTGTGCTGTGTGAGAGAAAGTCACTCGAGTAGAGTAAGGGGACTGCTAGCTGCACATGCGTTGCTACGTTGAAAACACTGTGTGGTCAAAGTGAGGTAGTAGGCTGTTGCTTCTCTTCTTCCTGGGGCTACGCTTTTCTGATGGAAAAAGTACCTAGGAGAAAACTCGACTGTGGAAGCTCCTTCCCCTGCAAGGATCACAAAGTGCTATGCCAGCATTCCCTCCTTTGCTGACGGGAAATCATTTCCGGAGCTCTTGGGCTATGACACGAGCCGGAGATCCTATATTGCAGCAAGGTACTTGGACAGGATGCTGACAAGAGTACGTACTGTGTGAGACACCACTGCTTTCATCTCCTACTGCAATGAGAACGTTGATAACACGTCAAATAGTGTGGATGGCTTTTGTTGAGAACACTTTTCGCACGACTTGATATAATCCCTGGATGATGCAGGGGAGCGCAAACTCTTCACGGCTGTATTGTCAGAGTGGAATGAATGCCCTGGTAGGCCCATGCGGTACTTTTCGCTCCTTCCTCCTTGAACGCTTCACGAACGGGTGGAGTCCGAGGGACGTAGTATAGTCTCCATAGTTTCTTAGGCTACAGTCTTCTTCTCCCATCACATCTACGACTGAGATGAGAACATTGAGAAGACGTTGAACACTGAGACGGCTTTGGAAAAAAACCCGCTTCCTACGAAATTCGTTGATTCCCGAGTGATTTTGAGGCGCAAACAAATCTTCACGGACGAATTATCTTCCCCTGGGAGCCCCACAGGCTACTCTGAGATTCATATTCCCTTAGATCTTCAGAGACTTGGAGTCCAAGTCACGTAGCATGGCCTAGCGGCCTTCCAACGTCCGGATACGCTTTCCTCCCAGCACGCACAATTTGGCGAAAACAGTGGTAGCCAGGCTTACTCTAGTTCCTAGTTGGCACAGGCCTGTGCTTCCGTTCACTCATTGGTTTTGGGGAACGTGATTCCGGAACTCTCTGGCTAGCAAAGTTACAGCCAGGATGGCCATACAGAAAACCCTGTGAAATGACGTTCTAAATCGGTGGGTTCTCTCAGCACCCCATACATTTCGCACTCTACTGAAACAAGTCCATCGACCTAGTGTTACCCGCTGGAGATGAAATTCGCTAATAAGGCCCTTGTATGAAACAGCCTGATTCCCCAGTTGTTTGGAAGCTTTGCATGAATTCCTCGCTGTTCGAGCAGAAGGAAATTCAGTCGAAAACAGTCAGTGGACTGTGAGCTTCATGTGCATATCTATGTTCGAGAAACAGTTTTGTCCACAAGACATAGTAGTCAGTAGCTGCAGGAAATCTTCGGGCTCTGCTATTTTGCTGGAATAAATAGAGCGGCGAAAAGCCCACACTCGCAGCTCATTGTCCTGCAAAGTTCAGATGCTGCTATGCTCCTGTTCATTCACTACTGATGGAAAATGATTTCAGTAGCATTTTGGTTAGGACACAACCCACAGCTCTGATATATCAGACACGTTCTGTTTAAAGATAGTGTTAGGGTTAGGGCTAGCATTAGGATTATGGTAAGGAATAGCTTTCTTATTAGGGTTAGCGTTAAGGTTAAGGATAGGGATAGGGTTAGGGTTAGGTTTAGGGTTAGGGATAGGGATAGGGATAGGGTTAGGGTTAGGGTTAGGGTTAGGGTTAGGGTTAAGGATAGGGTTAGGGTTAGGGTTAGGGTTAGGCTTAGGTTTAGGGATAGGGTTAGGGTTAGGGTTAGGTTTAGGAATTGGGTTAGCGATAGGGTTAGGGTTCGGGTGTGGGTTAATGTTACAGGTAGGGTAGGTCTAGGGCTAAAGCTCGATGAGGGCCGCAGTTAGAGGAAAGTGTGTCCTAGAAGATAGTGTATTTCATAGCTGTCATAGTCATGTGCTTTCATTGAGTCCGTTGATGACGAGAAAGCGATTCTGTAGATCCTTGCACTCAAACCCAGCAAGGTAATTGATAACAGAGCAAAATAGCTGATGATAAGTTCTGAAGAGGGTATGAGATATGGTAGAAGGCGCTCATTTCCAATTCAACTGATATGAGCACATTGATCTAGTGCTGCGTTTTTGCTTAAAGCCACACTTCCCAGGAACATGTTCATTCCCGAGTAACTTGGCAGCTTTCAAACCGTTCACTCCTGTGCTGTGTGAGAGAAAGTCACTCGAGTAGAGTAAGGGGACTGCTAGCTGCACATGCGTTGCTACGTTGAAAACACTGTGTGGTCAAAGTGAGGTAGTAGGCTGTTGCTTCTCTTCTTCCTGGGGCTACGCTTTTCTGATGGAAAAAGTACCTAGGAGAAAACTCGACTGTGGAAGCTCCTTCCCCTGCAAGGATCACAAAGTGCTATGCCAGCATTCCCTCCTTTGCTGACGGGAAATCATTTCCGGAGCTCTTGGGCTATGACACGAGCCGGAGATCCTATATTGCAGCAAGGTACTTGGACAGGATGCTGACAAGAGTACGTACTGTGTGAGACACCACTGCTTTCATCTCCTACTGCAATGAGAACGTTGATAACACGTCAAATAGTGTGGATGGCTTTTGTTGAGAACACTTTTCGCACGACTTGATATAATCCCTGGATGATGCAGGGGAGCGCAAACTCTTCACTGCTGTATTGTCAGAGTGGAATGAATGCCCTGGTAGGCCCATGCGGTACTTTTCGCTCCTTCCTCCTTGAACGCTTCATGAACGGGTGGAGTCCGAGGGACGTAGTATAGTCTCCATGGTTTCTTAGGCTACAGTCTTCTTCTCCCATCACATCTACGACTGACATGAGAACATTGAGAAGACGTTGAACACTGAGACGGCTTTAGACAAAACCCGCTTCCTACGAAATTCGTTGATTCCCGAGTGATTTTGAGGCGCAAACAAATCTTCACGGACGAATTATCTTCCCCTGGGAGCCCCACAGGCTACTCTGAGATTCATATTCCCTTAGATCTTCAGAGACTTGGAGTCCAAGTCACGTAGCATGGCCTAGCGGCCTTCCAACGTCCGGATACGCTTTCCTCCCAGCACGCACAATTTGGCGAAAACAGTGGTAGCCAGGCTTACTCTAGTTCCTAGTTGGCACAGGCCTGTGCTTCCGTTCACTCCATGGTTTTGGGGAACGTGATTCCGGAACTCTCTGGCTAGCAAAGTTACAGCCAGGATGGCCATACAGAAAACCCTGTGAAATGACGTTCTAAATCGGTGGGTTCTCTCGGCACCCCATACATTTCGCACTCTACTGAAACGAGTCCATCGACCTAGTGTTACCCGCTGGAGATGAAATTCGCTAATAAGGCCCTTGTATGAAACAGCCTGATTCCCCAGTTGTTTGGAAGCTTTGCATGAATTCCTCGCTGTTCGAGCAGAAGGAAATTCAGTCGAAAACAGTCAGTGGACTGTGAGCTTCATGTGCATATCTATGTTCGAGAAACAGTTCTGTCCACAAGACATAGTAGTCAGTAGCTGCAGGAAATCTTCGGGCTCTGCTATTTTGCTGGAATAAATAGAGCGGCGAAAAGCCCACACTCGCAGCTCATTGTCCTGCGAAGTTCAGATGCTGCTATGCTCCTGTTCATTCACTACTGATGGAAAATGATTTCAGTAGCATTTTGGTTAGGACACAACCCACAGCTCTGATATATCAGACACGTTCTGTTTAAAGATAGTGTTAGGGTTAGGGCTAGCATTAGGATTATGGTAAGGAATAGCTTTCTTATTAGGGTTAGCGTTAAGGTTAAGGATAGGGATAGGGTTAGGGTTAGGTTTAGGGTTAGGGATAGGGATAGGGATAGGGTTAGGGTTAGGGTTAGGGTTAGGGTTAAGGATAGGGTTAGGGTTAGGGTTAGGGTTAGGCTTAGGTTTAGGGATAGGGTTAGGGTTAGGGTTAGGTTTAGGAATTGGGTTAGCGATAGGGTTAGGGTTCGGGTTTGGGTTAATGTTACAGGTAGGGTAGGTCTAGGGCTAAAGCTCGATGAGGGCCGCAGTTAGAGGAAAGTGTGTCCTAGAAGATAGTGTATTTCATAGCTGTCATAGTCATGTGCTTTCATTGAGTCCGTTGATGACGAGAAAGCGATTCTGTAGATCCTTGCACTCAAACCCAGCAAGGTAATTGATAACAGAGCAAAATAGCTGATGATAAGTTCTGAAGAGGGTATGAGATATGGTAGAAGGCGCTCATTTCCAATTCAACTGATATGAGCACATTGATCTAGTGCTGCGTTTTTGCTTAAAGCCACACTTCCCAGGAACATGTTCATTCCCGAGTAACTTGGCAGCTTTCAAACCGTTCACTCCTGTGCTGTGTGAGAGAAAGTCACTCGAGTAGAGTAAGGGGACTGCTAGCTGCACATGCGTTGCTACGTTGAAAACACTGTGTGGTCAAAGTGAGGTAGTAGGCTGTTGCTTCTCTTCTTCCTGGGGCTACGCTTTTCTGATGGAAAAAGTACCTAGGAGAAAACTCGACTGTGGAAGCTCCTTCCCCTGCAAGGATCACAAAGTGCTATGCCAGCATTCCCTCCTTTGCTGACGGGAAATCATTTCCGGAGCTCTTGGGCTATGACACGAGCCGGAGATCCTATATTGCAGCAAGGTACTTGGACAGGATGCTGACAAGAGTACGTACTGTGTGAGACACCACTGCTTTCATCTCCTACTGCAATGAGAACGTTGATAACACGTCAAATAGTGTGGATGGCTTTTGTTGAGAACACTTTTCGCACGACTTGATATAATCCCTGGATGATGCAGGGGAGCGCAAACTCTTCACTGCTGTATTGTCAGAGTGGAATGAATGCCCTGGTAGGCCCATGCGGTACTTTTCGCTCCTTCCTCCTTGAACGCTTCACGAACGGGTGGAGTCCGAGGGACGTAGTATAGTCTCCATAGTTTCTTAGGCTACAGTCTTCTTCTCCCATCACATCTACGACTGAGATGAGAACATTGAGAAGACGTTGAACACTGAGACGGCTTTGGAAAAAAACCCGCTTCCTACGAAATTCGTTGATTCCCGAGTGATTTTGAGGCGCAAACAAATCTTCACGGACGAATTATCTTCCCCTGGGAGCCCCACAGGCTACTCTGAGATTCATATTCCCTTAGATCTTCAGAGACTTGGAGTCCAAGTCACGTAGCATGGCCTAGCGGCCTTCCAACGTCCGGATACGCTTTCCTCCCAGCACGCACAATTTGGCGAAAACAGTGGTAGCCAGGCTTACTCTAGTTCCTAGTTGGCACAGGCCTGTGCTTCCGTTCACTCATTGGTTTTGGGGAACGTGATTCCGGAACTCTCTGGCTAGCAAAGTTACAGCCAGGATGGCCATACAGAAAACCCTGTGAAATGACGTTCTAAATCGGTGGGTTCTCTCAGCACCCCATACATTTCGCACTCTACTGAAACAAGTCCATCGACCTAGTGTTACCCGCTGGAGATGAAATTCGCTAATAAGGCCCTTGTATGAAACAGCCTGATTCCCCAGTTGTTTGGAAGCTTTGCATGAATTCCTCGCTGTTCGAGCAGAAGGAAATTCAGTCGAAAACAGTCAGTGGACTGTGAGCTTCATGTGCATATCTATGTTCGAGAAACAGTTCTGTCCACAAGACATAGTAGTCAGTAGCTGCAGGAAATCTTCGGGCTCTGCTATTTTGCTGGAATAAATAGAGCGGCGAAAAGCCCACACTCGCAGCTCATTGTCCTGCAAAGTTCAGATGCTGCTATGCTCCTGTTCATTCACTACTGATGGAAAATGATTTCAGTAGCATTTTGGTTAGGACACAACCCACAGCTCTGATATATCAGACACGTTCTGTTTAAAGATAGTGTTAGGGTTAGGGCTAGCATTAGGATTATGGTAAGGAATAGCTTTCTTATTAGGGTTAGCGTTAAGGTTAAGGATAGGGATAGGGTTAGGGTTAGGTTTAGGGTTAGGGATAGGGATAGGGATAGGGTTAGGGTTAGGGTTAGGGTTAGGGTTAGGGTTAAGGATAGGGTTAGGGTTAGGGTTAGGGTTAGGCTTAGGTTTAGGGATAGGGTTAGGGTTAGGGTTAGGTTTAGGAATTGGGTTAGCGATAGGGTTAGGGTTCGGGTTTGGGTTAATGTTACAGGTAGGGTAGGTCTAGGGCTAAAGCTCGATGAGGGCCGCAGTTAGAGGAAAGTGTGTCCTAGAAGATAGTGTATTTCATAGCTGTCATAGTCATGTGCTTTCATTGAGTCCGTTGATGACGAGAAAGCGATTCTGTAGATCCTTGCACTCAAACCCAGCAAGGTAATTGATAACAGAGCAAAATAGCTGATGATAAGTTCTGAAGAGGGTATGAGATATGGTAGAAGGCGCTCATTTCCAATTCAACTGATATGAGCACATTGATCTAGTGCTGCGTTTTTGCTTAAAGCCACACTTCCCAGGAACATGTTCATTCCCGAGTAACTTGGCAGCTTTCAAACCGTTCACTCCTGTGCTGTGTGAGAGAAAGTCACTCGAGTAGAGTAAGGGGACTGCTAGCTGCACATGCGTTGCTACGTTGAAAACACTGTGTGGTCAAAGTGAGGTAGTAGGCTGTTGCTTCTCTTCTTCCTGGGGCTACGCTTTTCTGATGGAAAAAGTACCTAGGAGAAAACTCGACTGTGGAAGCTCCTTCCCCTGCAAGGATCACAAAGTGCTATGCCAGCATTCCCTCCTTTGCTGACGGGAAATCATTTCCGGAGCTCTTGGGCTATGACACGAGCCGGAGATCCTATATTGCAGCAAGGTACTTGGACAGGATGCTGACAAGAGTACGTACTGTGTGAGACACCACTGCTTTCATCTCCTACTGCAATGAGAACGTTGATAACACGTCAAATAGTGTGGATGGCTTTTGTTGAGAACACTTTTCGCACGACTTGATATAATCCCTGGATGATGCAGGGGAGCGCAAACTCTTCACTGCTGTATTGTCAGAGTGGAATGAATGCCCTGGTAGGCCCATGCGGTACTTTTCGCTCCTTCCTCCTTGAACGCTTCACGAACGGGTGGAGTCCGAGGGACGTAGTATAGTCTCCATAGTTTCTTAGGCTACAGTCTTCTTCTCCCATCACATCTACGACTGAGATGAGAACATTGAGAAGACGTTGAACACTGAGACGGCTTTGGAAAAAAACCCGCTTCCTACGAAATTCGTTGATTCCCGAGTGATTTTGAGGCGCAAACAAATCTTCACGGACGAATTATCTTCCCCTGGGAGCCCCACAGGCTACTCTGAGATTCATATTCCCTTAGATCTTCAGAGACTTGGAGTCCAAGTCACGTAGCATGGCCTAGCGGCCTTCCAACGTCCGGATACGCTTTCCTCCCAGCACGCACAATTTGGCGAAAACAGTGGTAGCCAGGCTTACTCTAGTTCCTAGTTGGCACAGGCCTGTGCTTCCGTTCACTCATTGGTTTTGGGGAACGTGATTCCGGAACTCTCTGGCTAGCAAAGTTACAGCCAGGATGGCCATACAGAAAACCCTGTGAAATGACGTTCTAAATCGGTGGGTTCTCTCAGCACCCCATACATTTCGCACTCTACTGAAACGAGTCCATCGACCTAGTGTTACCCGCTGGAGATGAAATTCGCTAATAAGGCCCTTGTATGAAACAGCCTGATTCCCCAGTTGTTTGGAAGCTTTGCATGAATTCCTCGCTGTTCGAGCAGAAGGAAATTCAGTCGAAAACAGTCAGTGGACTGTGAGCTTCATGTGCATATCTATGTTCGAGAAACAGTTCTGTCCACAAGACATAGTAGTCAGTAGCTGCAGGAAATCTTCGGGCTCTGCTATTTTGCTGGAATAAATAGAGCGGCGAAAAGCCCACACTCGCAGCTCATTGTCCTGCAAAGTTCAGATGCTGCTATGCTCCTGTTCATTCACTACTGATGGAAAATGATTTCAGTAGCATTTTGGTTAGGACACAACCCACAGCTCTGATATATCAGACACGTTCTGTTTAAAGATAGTGTTAGGGTTAGGGCTAGCATTAGGATTATGGTAAGGAATAGCTTTCTTATTAGGGTTAGCGTTAAGGTTAAGGATAGGGATAGGGTTAGGGTTAGGTTTAGGGTTAGGGATAGGGATAGGGATAGGGTTAGGGTTAGGGTTAGGGTTAGGGTTAGGGTTAAGGATAGGGTTAGGGTTAGGGTTAGGGTTAGGCTTAGGTTTAGGGATAGGGTTAGGGTTAGGGTTAGGTTTAGGAATTGGGTTAGCGATAGGGTTAGGGTTCGGGTTTGGGTTAATGTTACAGGTAGGGTAGGTCTAGGGCTAAAGCTCGATGAGGGCCGCAGTTAGAGGAAAGTGTGTCCTAGAAGATAGTGTATTTCATAGCTGTCATAGTCATGTGCTTTCATTGAGTCCGTTGATGACGAGAAAGCGATTCTGTAGATCCTTGCACTCAAACCCAGCAAGGTAATTGATAACAGAGCAAAATAGCTGATGATAAGTTCTGAAGAGGGTATGAGATATGGTAGAAGGCGCTCATTTCCAATTCAACTGATATGAGCACATTGATCTAGTGCTGCGTTTTTGCTTAAAGCCACACTTCCCAGGAACATGTTCATTCCCGAGTAACTTGGCAGCTTTCAAACCGTTCACTCCTGTGCTGTGTGAGAGAAAGTCACTCGAGTAGAGTAAGGGGACTGCTAGCTGCACATGCGTTGCTACGTTGAAAACACTGTGTGGTCAAAGTGAGGTAGTAGGCTGTTGCTTCTCTTCTTCCTGGGGCTACGCTTTTCTGATGGAAAAAGTACCTAGGAGAAAACTCGACTGTGGAAGCTCCTTCCCCTGCAAGGATCACAAAGTGCTATGCCAGCATTCCCTCCTTTGCTGACGGGAAATCATTTCCGGAGCTCTTGGGCTATGACACGAGCCGGAGATCCTATATTGCAGCAAGGTACTTGGACAGGATGCTGACAAGAGTACGTACTGTGTGAGACACCACTGCTTTCATCTCCTACTGCAATGAGAACGTTGATAACACGTCAAATAGTGTGGATGGCTTTTGTTGAGAACACTTTTCGCACGACTTGATATAATCCCTGGATGATGCAGGGGAGCGCAAACTCTTCACTGCTGTATTGTCAGAGTGGAATGAATGCCCTGGTAGGCCCATGCGGTACTTTTCGCTCCTTCCTCCTTGAACGCTTCACGAACGGGTGGAGTCCGAGGGACGTAGTATAGTCTCCATAGTTTCTTAGGCTACAGTCTTCTTCTCCCATCACATCTACGACTGAGATGAGAACATTGAGAAGACGTTGAACACTGAGACGGCTTTGGAAAAAAACCCGCTTCCTACGAAATTCGTTGATTCCCGAGTGATTTTGAGGCGCAAACAAATCTTCACGGACGAATTATCTTCCCCTGGGAGCCCCACAGGCTACTCTGAGATTCATATTCCCTTAGATCTTCAGAGACTTGGAGTCCAAGTCACGTAGCATGGCCTAGCGGCCTTCCAACGTCCGGATACGCTTTCCTCCCAGCACGCACAATTTGGCGAAAACAGTGGTAGCCAGGCTTACTCTAGTTCCTAGTTGGCACAGGCCTGTGCTTCCGTTCACTCCATGGTTTTGGGGAACGTGATTCCGGAACTCTCTGGCTAGCAAAGTTACAGCCAGGATGGCCATACAGAAAACCCTGTGAAATGACGTTCTAAATCGGTGGGTTCTCTCAGCACCCCATACATTTCGCACTCTACTGAAACGAGTCCATCGACCTAGTGTTACCCGCTGGAGATGAAATTCGCTAATAAGGCCCTTGTATGAAACAGCCTGATTCCCCAGTTGTTTGGAAGCTTTGCATGAATTCCTCGCTGTTCGAGCAGAAGGAAATTCAGTCGAAAACAGTCAGTGGACTGTGAGCTTCATGTGCATATCTATGTTCGAGAAACAGTTCTGTCCACAAGACATAGTAGTCAGTAGCTGCAGGAAATCTTCGGGCTCTGCTATTTTGCTGGAATAAATAGAGCGGCGAAAAGCCCACACTCGCAGCTCATTGTCCTGCAAAGTTCAGATGCTTGCTATGCTCCTGTTCATTCACTACTGATGGAAAATGATTTCAGTAGCATTTTGGTTAGGACACAACCCACAGCTCTGATATATCAGACACGTTCTGTTTAAAGATAGTGTTAGGGTTAGGGCTAGCATTAGGATTATGGTAAGGAATAGCTTTCTTATTAGGGTTAGCGTTAAGGTTAAGGATAGGGATAGGGTTAGGGTTAGGTTTAGGGTTAGGGATAGGGATAGGGATAGGGTTAGGGTTAGGGTTAGGGTTAGGGTTAGGGTTAAGGAAGGGTTAGGGTTAGGGTTAGGGTTAGGCTTAGGTTTTAGGGATAGGGTTAGGGTTAGGGTTAGGTTTAGGAATTGGGTTAGCGATAGGGTTAGGGTTCGGGTTTGGGTTAATGTTACAGGTAGGGTAGGTCTAGGGCTAAAGCTCGATGAGGGCCGCAGTTAGAGGAAAGTGTTGTCTAGAAGATAGTGTATTTCATAGCTGTCATAGTCATGTGCTTTCATTGAGTCCGTTGATGACGAGAAAGCGATTCTGTAGATCCTTGCACTCAAACCCAGCAAGGTAATTGATAACAGAGCAAAATAGCTGATGATAAGTTCTGAAGAGGGTATGAGATATGGTTAGATGGCGCTCATTTCCAATTCAAACTGATATGAGCACATTGATCTAGTGCTGCGTTTTGCTTAAAGCCACACTTCCCAAGGAACATGTTCATTC